>NC_060160.1:1568465-1604300 GCF_021292245.1 Micropterus dolomieu | reverse complement strand
TATTTCTTTGGGTCATTCTTTAAAGAATCTGTGTCGCTAGATTACCCATGTAGCTCTTGTATGCTGTACCTGCTCTTAAGTGTTGAATCAGCTGACTTGAGGTGTGAACGTGATTGAGTGCATGCTTGCCTCTCTCCCCTGTCAACTTCCCCGCAGGCTAGTGCTGTAAATAATAATGTGTGCACCTCAACTAGATGAATTCAAACAGAAATACCTTTTAGAAAGCATCTGGTTGTGGCCTCATGATATCCCCCCTCCCTGTGCTTTTTCCACAACAGTGGACATGTGTTTCACGGCCCTGTGCCTTGTTGCCACAATTAGAGCTGACAGGAGTGACTTGTGACTTTGACTCAGAGAAACTCTGTCCCGGCTCTGTTTCGCTCTTCTGTGTGCCCTTCCTCGTCTCGTCTGTCTATTTCTTAAACTCTTTTTGTAACTATCTGCTATCTTTTCTCCTTTAGGTTCGTCTCTCTCTGCCAGGCTTTCTCTTCCCCTCCAATCCCGCTGCATTTCTTAATCCTTAACTCTCTTTTCTCTCCTTCTTCTCTTGATCTCTTTATTCTATTCTTCCCTCCCTTTCCCTCACGCTTTCCACTTCTCTTTTACTTAGTTTAATGTCCTCAGACGAAACATTACAAATAAAGACAAATAAAAAGAATTTTTATACAATTATGTCACCAACAATCAATAATCAGATAATCTCACACACTTAGATTTACAATCTAAGGTTAATGCTGGCCGCACACTAGAGGATAATTAGGCTCAAATGATCCAGTAATGTGAGCGGTTTACAGACATTAGTGAGAGCGAGTTGATCGTGAAGCGCCGCCACTATAAAATGTTTAAACCTGCTGATTCCCTCTTCTCAGCCTCGAGTTCATCAGCAGCTGGTTGTTGCACTTGTGTGTGCGTGCAAAACACACAGCACACACAAGTGCAACAACCAGCTGCTAACAGTCTGCCTCCATGTTTGTTGATGTCTAAAGTCACATTTGATCCCGCGATTTTCTGTGAGAGCCCAAGTGTGCGGTCCTGAGTCTGCGCTGAACCATCTGGTGTGTGTGTGTGTGTGTGTGTGCGTTCATCCAATTAAAATATAAAAAATTGGTTAGTTTTGTCATTATGTCTGCGGGAGCAAACATTTTTAAAATCTGTTAAGATATGAAAATCTAGTGTGCACCAGGTATAAAAGATCAAAAGACCTTTGTCTAGAGGTAGGTAGCCTGAAAAGGGGATATCTTTGCACCACCTACCTTTTGATCTGATGGTTACAACTCAAATTCACTAAAAAGGATGTGCTGCAGCACTGAGAGTTGCCTTTACCTTACCAAAACTCATATAGCAGTGTTATGCTATGTTGTTGTTGGTATACAATCTTACAAGACACATTAACAACCTCTTACATCTTGTTTTTATTGGTTAAAGACAATGAAGTATATGATGCAATAAAAGCTGTTGTCCTTTCCTATAAGTGATATCTGTGTGTGTGTGTCTCCCCTTAGGTACTGTCTCTCTGAGTCTTTCGCCCTTTTCTCTTTTTGGTTTTTATTCACCTCTCTACCGCCCTCTCTTTCTCTCACCCCTGTCCACCCGTACTGTCACCTCCTCCTGGTCACTCGCTCTGCAGCTGACATGAAGCCTTGGGATGGCTCGGATGCCGTGCTATAGTGGTTTAACGCCCCTGTACTTGTTATTTTAGAAAGTGCATGTGTTAATTGCTGCAACCCTCTTGTGTAGAGGTTAATGGGACTAACCTTGGACAAACAGAGGCTTCGTTTTAACACACAAGGGCAGATGCATTGTCACCAGTATGCTAATGAAATGATTTAACATTAAGTATTTTTAGATGTTTTGCTGGTGAGACAGCTGTAAACAACAATACAACAACAGTAAGTCGGACATCTATCAGGCTGGCAAAAACCCTTTCTTCTTCTTTAAATCAAATTCAAAGTTTTGCTGATTACTCATCAGCTTTACATTAAATCTCCAGCTTATATTTATGAACTCTTGGCACCACTTCATACAGGCAGGACTCTTAACTCACTTGAAATGTTACTGGCAGTGGTTGTAGCCTCAGGTTCTGCAGCAGCCTCTCTGCAGACATAAAGTGTGTCAGCAATGTGGACTGAGTCTGAAACTGTCAGAACTGCAGCTGCAGTGTCTTAAATCTTAAATTGTCAGCAGTATTTCCTAAAATCCATGGACGTTTAGAATCAAGAGCAACTGGACTGGTTGAAGATACTCGAGATGTTTCACCTCTCGTCTAAGATTTGCTCTTAATTCAGACCTTCCAAATGCAAATGTTATATATTGATATCAGTAAATATCAAGATAATTGGCAGACCGAATATTTTTTACTTTTGCACATTCTTGAATAATCCGACATGTCTCATGATCGTCTCTCCCTACCTGTATTTTAATGCACTTCTGAATCCAGATGATTGATTAGAACTTTACCTTATTTTAGGGGCGGGAATCACCAGAGGCCCCAGGATACGATATTATCACGATTTTTATGTTTCGATTCGATTTTATTGCGATTTTAAATATATTGATATATATTGCAATTTATTACCTTTTTCCAACTTCCAATTAGGTCCCTAAAGTCAAACTTTGTCAACATCTGTTTTTCTAAAAAGATACAATTCTCTGTTTGTTCATATCACTTTTTCAGTTCTCTATATGGTCCTGTTAAGTTTTCTAGTCGATTAAAAAAGCAATAGATTTTATTATTCTAGTACCAAAAAGTTAAAAGTCCCATCTGCAATTTATATAATAATGGCATCCGTGTATCGATACAGTACAATTATCACGATACTATGCTGTATTGACTTTTACTGTGGACGGACTGTGACATTACAGAGTTGTTGTTTTCTTTAGTTAGTTAGTAATTGTAAAACACTTTGTAATGTCTGAGTTTTACCGGATTTGAATTTATATGGCTTTAACGTTTAATAGCCTGAATTCTGTCAGCCCCCTATCAAAGAGTAGGGCACACACTTCTTTAAACTTCGTCAGTTCTTCAGCATCAGTAAGTTGATAAAGCATAATAGCGTCTGACTTTCGCCCATTTGAATGAGATCAGTACAGGCAGCTTGTGCTCGACCTGACATTTGCTCCGACATATCGGTGAGGCCTAGTGCCATTTCACACTGTTTTATTTTAGACTCACTCACCTGTCTTTTCTTCTAACCTGTCAGCCATGTTTGTGATCAGCAGAAAAAGATGTCTAAACAACTCACACTGTTAAAAAAACAAAGGCCTTTGTTTTTTAACAGTGTGAGTTGGAATTCGGAGAGGTTGTCTAAATGTCACACATTTTTCTCACTTCACTTATTCATATCCCAAGGCGAGACGGGACAAGACAAAACACAGCAGTCTTCAGCTGGCGCTCAGTGTGCACTGACAGAACAGTGTTTGATTGCTCTATAAAAGATGATAATCACCCCTTCAACTGTATTTTAGAAGTGTTTTTTGCTGGTTTGTTGAACAAGTCTGCTGAACTGCTGAACTAAACGTCTTTCATATAACTGTCGGGCTTTTTCCTTTTGTTTGTGGATCTGAGTTTATTAACTGTGGTCAAGGTATGGGCCCTTTTGGTGCCAAAGCAGTTTACAAAAACCTGGCACTTAAAAACAGCCTACTATTGTTTTTTGGTCTGTTTTGAACGGTATAGGTACAGATGATTAAAAGACACTATGCCAGGAGATTTTCCTTGATTGTCAAGATGCCGCCCTCCCCTCAGGGACTACAGATGGAAATTAGCTTATAAAAATGTATTGTGGATTGTCCCTCCCTCCATCCATCTATCCATCGTCAACCGCTTATCCTGCGTACAGGGTCGCGGGGGTGGATTAGTTCAAATGCCGCTCTTAACTTATTATCATGGTGATGTATTTATGCATCGATAGTCTTGTTGTCACTATTCCAGATGTAAATATGTTATCGCTGTTTGCAAATGTAATTATGGCAACAATGCCACCACAATAAAATCACACATTCAGCAAACAAAGTTGTTCTACTTGCTATTCTGAATGCTAAGAAATACGTAACCTTTGTTTATCTTGATTGTCAACAAGCAGAAATTCTATTTATAAGCGGGATATATTTTTTTCACCACAGTAGCACTGAACCTTTAGCTCTGCAGAAACAGTGTTATGCTTCCAGCTACACTGATGCCACTTTTCCTCTCTTTCTTTCAGAGCGGTGCCATGCTGCCGGGAGGCTGTGGGTGAGAAAGTATGTCGTCAGACTTCTACTCCAGAGATGATCTGGTGGAGACGGGCTCCATCCCCCTGGACATCGACAATGTCCACATGCTGCTGCAGGGTCAGTCTCTCTCCACTTCTAACTGAGATTTCAGTGCAGTGTTTCTGACTGAACACACAGCTAACGTGTTATTGGTGGTATTTTTGTAGGTATTAAAGGCCAGAGCAGGTGTTAACCCAATTGTGGTCTCAGTTTTAGGTTGTTATAGCAACCGTGGTGCTTTTATAGATTGATGATTTACTTCAACAAGTATGTGAGCTGAACTGAGTGAAGGCTCGTTGTTTCTGGTCTTTCTTTGCTCGCCCTGAGAGAATTCTGAGGTCATGTAACTGTAAAAAGAAAAGCCCCGTGTCTTGATTTCAGTGTTTCATCTTGGTTACTGTGGCAACATAACAAGTGTTATGCCTCAGTTATGTGTCTCACTCGGGGGAACAGCTTGATGACTCCGTCTCAGTCCGCTGCTGGCTCCGTCCTGTTTCACTTTTGTCACTTTCTTTGAGGTCATGCTTGGTTTCATCTGCTGAAACTGAACCCTTTTCAGAGAGACATGAGTCATAAGAGCCATCCGGAGGGAGCGAGCAGGAGGGTGGAGGAGATAATAAACGCTGCTCCCACAGCATTTTTGGACATTTGAAGTTGTCATTCGATCGTGTTCTCACGTGATGACTTCTCAACATTACAAGTTGGTTTTCGGTGTTTTACTTAATCTTCATTTCAAAATGAGACCTCCACTAATATGGTGTTCACTGTTCGAACTGAAACTTCTAATAGCTGATTAATTGTTTAATGCATGGAAATTTCAAACCTTCTCTAGTTCCAGTTTATCAAACGTGAAACATTTGCTGCTTTTCTCTGTTTAATATCACTGTAAATTGGGCTTTGGATTGGATTGAAGATGTCACCTTGGTGAAATTATTGTTTGACATGCTATAGATGAAACAACCGGGAAAAAATAACTGATAAGTTAATAATAATTACTTGCAGCCCTGGTCACACTGACTTTCTGTTTGTGAAATACAGAGCCAAATTGAAGTAACATACCACTCTGATAATCACCACCTTATTGTCACGGAAGGGTTTGGACCATAGCCTTTATAGAAAGATATGTCAGCCACAACATCTTGACCTTGGTGGCTGGCTGCAGTATGGATCATACTACATGGCCAAAATAGAAAAAGCATGATGTTGATGATTATGTTTGTTGTGAGGGGTTAGTTTTTCTTAATTAGTTGTTTGATGCTATAAAATGGGGTTTCACATCATGATTGACAGCTGAGCTGAGCCCTTCTCATGATTGAGTCGGCCAGGCGTATTGATGCTGCGGCTCCAACCACGAACGCTACACAGACTCTGGCTGCAAGTGACGTCACCAGCGCAAGGTGGCAGCTCCCGTGTCTGGGATATTTTGCCATCATTTTCCTACAGTGGGAGGAAATGTAGACTCAGCAGCCATGTTTATATACAGTTCATGGTTTGCACTAGGGGTGGGAATCTCTGGGCACCTCACGATTCGATTTGATTTCGTTTCAGAGGGCTGTGATTTGATTATTAAACGCTTATCGATGCAGCTTGATGCATCATTTTTTTCCTATACAGGATCCCTGGATAATTACTAAGCATTTAATTTGCGCATTAAAATCCAAAAGAAACATGTCTTAATTAGCCTAAAAGGACTAGTTTGCGTCCCTAATTTACTTTATTAAACTAAGCTCCATGGTCCATCATTTCTTTAACAGCCAGTTGTCAGACTCCTCTGAAAACTGAACGATACCAGATGTTCTCAACCCTTGACTGATATTTAATATTTCTACGTTACTAATTTAGCTAAAGTTACATAAATAAATAAATATTTTTAGCACCTTTCAGGGGACCCAAGAACGCTGTACACATAGTGACAGAACAACACAAAGTCATTCAGGATTGAATGCCTGGGTAAAGAGCTGGCTTTTTAGTAGATTTTTTAGTGTCCAGACAGGAAGCATTTCGGATCTCTGTGGGGGTGAGTTCAGGAGGGTGGGGGCTGTGACGCTGAAGGCTCTGTCCCGTAAAGTCCGGAGTCTGGCGTGGGGGACAGAGAGCAGGCCCTTGTACAGGGGAGGTGTTAGACATTACAGCCTTCACTTTTCCAGCCGTTGGGGAAACTACAGACTTTTATTAACGGACACACTGCGACCTACGCTGCACGTTTACTGCCAGACTGAAACTTACTGCTAATATATTTCACCGCTAACTTTCACAGTCACGTTCTGCCGCTCACTCTCTCTCACTCGCTCGGCCTCGCACAGGATACACAGGGAGCTGCCAAGCGTCGAGTGTCACCATGCTGGCAGCGTGCGAGTTAAAACCATTACTTGCGCACTGATATTGATGATTGTGTGACATTTTGGGGTGGTTATTCATTCTGCAGCGGTGGCGAATACAGAGGAGCACTGGTGTCTCTGTTGTGTGCACTTCTGCGAGTTCCGCCTTTTGCGTTCTGTCAACATTACGTTATCGACTGATAATCTTCCACGTTATTTCTCCCCCCCCTAGTTTGCACCCTGGTATTGGTCCTGTGCTATTATGCATCTGGATTGCAAATTGCTTACTTACTCTTTTCATCTCAAATTCAGCGTGTGTGACATATGTGGGAGGGTTTTGGCAATGTGGTTTGTTAGTGAGACCTGGTTTATTGTTAAAGCTGATTCTCTGGTGGTCGAGGCAAGGTCTCAGTTGACCTCAGAGGCCAGCAGTGTGGACAGGTGTGAGTCCAGGAGATGGTAAGTCTGACATGGTCTTTGAACTTGTGATGGTTGCACCATGAATAGATGGCAGCACAGGCTCTGACATGATGGGCATGTCATTTTGTTCCCTAGATTGTCTTTCTTCCAGTTCTTTCCTGCCTCTCTGCATCTGTATCCACTCTTGCATCTTAGATTTATTATGTAGATTGTTTCAGGATGTTTCCTAACTGCCCGTCTGCCTCTCTCTCTCTCAATCTGTTGTCTTTCTTCTACTCAGGTTTTGGGTCCATTCTTGCAAGGTTGTCCACTGAACTATTTTTAGCACATGACTCCCCACATTTCCTCTCCACATTTAGAGCACAGTGTTTGTTAAAGCCATGTAAACGTTTTTTCCAGTCATTTCCAAATGGTAGAACATACAGAATAGATGATGTAACGCCTCCAAGGAAAGCCAGCTTATTAAAGTAAAGGGAAAGTCTTGTTTTTTCTGTGTATATTTCAAGTGGTAATGATGAAAGAATGTCAGTAAAAATAGCTCACACTATGTAAATGCTGGGTGTATTCAGTGTTTGCATCAGCAGGGTTAGTAGGAAGAATACTGTCTTGTACTGAGTATGTATGTTGTAAAGCTGGTTTTATTATGTGATGCTTTTAAAGTGTGTCCGAACAATTAAAAGGTTCAAAGTTGTTGCACAACAGTACTTAAGAAGATTGAGAAAGGCTCTTGTAGACCAGTGGCCCGCACTACGAAGGGAGTTCAACCTGCTCAGAGTTAACTCGGGGTTATCAGGCAAACTCAGGGCTGACAAACTCTGACCGCCTACACTGGAGTTAAACGCTACTACGACGGTGGAGAAGATGTTGGTTAGTTGAGTCCGTGTTAACTCGGTGTTAAATTAATTGGAGTTGGTGCACGTTCCCATAAAAGGGGTTTGTTCGGCCGTGCAGGCAGAGTTTTTTTGCAGCGACTCATGTAAAGACAAGTTAACTACTAATGTCATGGCGGACGACAAAGCCAGGGAGGCTTGTTGGACTATATTTGTAGCCTAATTGTCTTCCAAGTGTTTGTATTGTAGATCAAATCTCTATTAGCCTATGTATTTTATGGGCTCTTTTATGTGTAATATGATTAAGTTGTAAAGGTACAACTGCACAAAAGGTCCATTGTAATGTGGAGAGGGGTGATAATCCGAGGCAGAATTTAATTCCCAAGATTACTACAAGTAATAAACTTGAATATTCTCTGACATTATAGTCACACATTTATGAGAGAAACTTCACTTTGCAAGGCTGCAACATCACACACACACGTCTGTCTTGTATTATGCATGCACTGGAAAATTAAACTTTGCTATTGGATTTAGCAGTGAGGAAATACTTCAGAGTTTAGCCCACAATCACTATCATGCACCTTAGAGACTTTGCCTTGGATTGGGCGTAGTCAGCAGGAGATTTCCGATTTTCTTTCTAAACATGTGAAAACACTTAGGAGAATTCAATTATAGACTACAGATGGGCTCCATCTAAGAAACTGTCCCGTTAATTAATACTTAAAAAAGTCTGTTGCCTGCTTGACACACCTCTGAAAGAGCCGCCAGAAAACGTGATTCCCCTAAATGTCCTCTGCCTGGACATTTGACATAAGTCAAACACTGACTCATAATGTTTCACACCTAATAAATCTTATTGTTTACTGTATAACTGATTCTTGTGTTTCTGTTTGTTAGTATTCTTGTGTGGATTTGGTGTTTTAAAGGTCACCAAAGTCACATAATTACACAAACTAACAGATTGAGGCAGTGGGAGACCCGAGAGGTAAAATTACTGTTTTTGTTAAGGGAGTCTGGTGGCTTTGACAAGAGCGACATAGTAACTGCGTTTTGTTAAAGAAAAGGGATTGTACTCTTTTAAAAAAAGGTCTCTCTCTGTAGGGATCCTTTCCATAATTCTGTCGGACTCTTGGAATAACAATCTGAGCCCGTCGGTGGCAAAAACAAGCACTTTAGTGGACTAACTTTGACGGTGCACGATTGCCCCGCAAGGATGACATTGCAGCCCTGTTTCGCTGCTGCTGGCTGCAGCACGCTTGCTCAGCATCTGTCATTTCCCAGTCCTAGTTACTAATCTGTGGAGGTCGGGTTAGGTAAGAGATCTAACTTTTCACAGCATCTGACATTTGAATATGACGCACGTTTTTCAGCGTCTGTAGCATCTATCCAGGAGGACTAGCTTGTTGCAGCTATTCTCTTGTTTGGGCAAGTTTGAAGCCTCTGTTAGTCTGATTTTAAAAGAGGTGGAGCCCAGCAGATCTCAGCTGCCTCCCTGCAGGCTAGAAATGTAGTTAGCTGTTTAGACAAGAATTACGGTTAAACTACATTAATATTTGTTTTCCCCTCACATCTCGTCTTGTGAAATCATGGATCATTGCATGCTGCAGCGTTCAGAGTCAGTCAAACTATATGTTTACTAGATAGAGAAGTTTGATTTAACTTGACCTGGTAAATTTTCCTGCTGAATCAGCATGATTGATCCCATCATGGGTGAGTTATTTCATTTATCTCTATATCAGTGACTTTTTATTGGTACAGAACTGTGTAGAGTGGACTTAGTTTAAAGGTACAATACTACAATGGACATTATTATTAGCATATAAAAAATTTTAATCTAGGTGGAATGATGCACTGGAACAGCAGGTCTACAGCTAATTCTCAACATCTGTTACTCAAATGTAAGATATCAATCTAGAATAGAGAGATTTCATATCATCATAAGCTTGAATACTTGAAAATAAGTTCTGGTCAGAACCAGGTTGTGTCCATTTAGCAGTGTTTTTTTTATTATAAGCAAGTACATTAAAAAATCAATACATGCGTCTTTCTATTTTCAAGGAAAGTTTGTTGTTAGGGCCAAGGTAGGTTTTGGATCTGATAGGAAGAAAATACTTTTCTTACCGAGACATGCAGGTATCTACTTCTTTAGTTAACCGTGTCAGTGTAAGAAATATGTCAATTTGTAAGCATATGTAAAATAATGGATTGCTTTTAGAACCACGTTGTTCTAACAGTTAATCAAAACACAAAGTGAGAGCTTGGCCCCTATCCAGATCCAGTTCCTTTTATCAGTCATCTGTGAACCACGGGATAGAGCATCACCCTGAATACAGAGCTCTGCTGTCACATGAAAAGTAAATAAATGTCTGCTTTGCAGGAAATAGCACATCACTGTGGTGAAATTAACATCAGCCACCAGTCAGATACCTTTGGGACTGTAACTGCTAAATGTGCCACTTTACCAAACACAATTTTTAGAGAGATTCTAAAAGCTTTTAGTTCCTCTGTGGAGGCTTTGAAGTAGTCTAAAGTTTTTTCTTATTAGCCATCCAGGCTAGCAGGCTAATTGAATATTACTTTATATTATGTAACTACTAGTTTGTATTTAGACTACGCCACGTTCCAAATTATTATGCAAATTATATTTTACACTGATTTTCCTACATAGTCGATGCAAATGACAGTCAGGGTATAAGTCGAATTTCATTGAACAAACCAAGTGGTTGCTTTTATTTTTTCAAAAATAAAAAACTCATAATGCACTTTTCTAAATTATTTTGCACAACAGAGTTGCAAAACATTTTAAATGTTTTAAAGAACTGAAAATGGTAATTTGTTAAACTTGCAGCATTAGGAGGTCATATTTAATGACATCAAAAGCTATTTCAATCAAACACATCTTAACAGGGCAAGTTACATGTTAACATTTGACCCCTTCTTTGATATCACCTTCAAAATTCTTGCATCCATTGAACTTGTGAGTTTCTGCTTGAATTGCTTTGCAGGATGTCAGAATAGCCTCCCGAGCTGCTGTTCCACCCTCATAGATCTTTTACTTGAGGATGCTCCAAAGGTTCTCAATAGGGTTGAGGTCAGGGGAGGATGGGGGCCACAACACGAGTTTCTCTCCTTTTTATGTCCATAGCAGCCAATGACACAGCTGTATTCTTTGCAGCATGAGTTTATTGTGCATTGTCATGCATGAAGATGATTTTGCTACGGAAGGCACTGTTCTTCTTTTTGTACCATGGAAGAAGGTGGTCCGTCAGATAAATCTATAAACTTTGCTGAGGTAATTTTCACACCTTCAGGGACCCTAAAGGGGCCTACCACCTCTCTCCCCATGATTCTGTCACAGCCTTATTGAGCCATCCTCCAACCATCCTCTACTCCATCCATCTGGACCATCCAGGGTTGCACGGCACTCATCAGTAAACAAGACTGTTTGAAGACTAGTCTTCATGTGTTTCTGAGCCCACTGCAACCGTGTCGGCTTGTAAGCAATGGTTAGGGGTGGCCCAAATAGTAGGTTTATGCACAACTGCAAGCGTCTGGAGGATCTTACACCTTGAGTTTTGCGAGACTCCAGAGGCACCAGCAGTTTCAAATACCAGTTTGCTGCTTTGCAATGGGAGTTTTGCAGCTGCTCTCTTAATCCGATGAATTTGTCTGGCAGTAACCTTCCTCATTATGCCTTTATCTGCACGAACCCATCTGTGCTCTGAATCAGCCACAAATCCCTTTACAGTACCATGATCATGCTCAAGTTTTCGTGTAATATCTAATGTTTTCATACCTTTTCCAAGTTTGATGCTTTTCTACAGCAAAGAGATCCTTTTTCTTTCCCATACTTGTTGAAACCTGTGGCCTGCCGAACAATGTGGATCATCCTTTTTAAGTAGTTTTTATTAACTAATTATCACAGGTGTCCAAAGAGCCTGGAGACACAATATCATCCAAGGAAAATATTTAATGTTAATGACACTTGATTCCATAATAATAGGTTAGCTAACAAGCTGGTAGTCTGTTGTCTCATTTCAATTCAATCTTTATTGTCCCTCCTGGGGAAATTTGATTTACAGTAGAGGGCTAAAAACAAAAAACAAGCAAACATATATGAGACATGGGACATTAAAAGCAAACAGAATTTTTTTGTTTGGAAGTACTCAAAGAGTTGAGATTGAAGCCTCAACAACATAAAGGGCTTCTGAGCAGTGCAGTCAGCAGCTCAGGCTCAGTGCAGATTTAGGGCAGTTATTGCCCTAGGGGCAAAGGAAATTTTAAACGTGTTGGTTTTTACCTGGAGAACCTGTATCTTCGCCCAGAGGGGAGACGTACAAATTCCTCCTAGAGTGGGTGGTTAGAGCTGGTTGTGATTTATTAAATTGAGTGATCAGTGTTTTGGCCACATTAAAAGTACCCTTGTAGATAGCAGATGTGTTGAAGTTGGGGTTATTGTCCATCACTGTTCCCACATACGTGTTGCACTCAACGGTCTCAACAGGTGAGCCTTTGATTATTGTTGGTGAGGCTGAGTGGGAAGTCAGTGGCCATGTTTTTAGTTTTGTAAACATTGAACTTTACAGGGCTCAGTTGCCACACCTGAAACTCGCATGAGAAGGCGCTGTACACCACATCACCTGAAGGCCAGCAGTTGAGCTAAATTGTTACAGCCCAGTCTAACCACGATCCTGAAATGTTCCGGTCTTTGTTAGCGTTTCAGAAAGTCATTAGAGTATTGAACCAATGAACAGAGTGAATGTCACTGAATCTCTTTCCTTCTCTTGAAATTGGATTCAGTCGCCATATTTGAATACATTTATTATCCTCATTTTTGTGATTAGTACATCATGCTCTTGATGGGATTTGGATTATTGTGCACTGTTCAGTCATACATGATGTGAATGTGTGGATTGTGATGTACTAAAAAAGATTTATTAAAAATGAAGTTGAAACATGCAGAGTTAGTATGTGGCAACTGTAACACTCAAACTGGTGATGATGACCATAAATCATAGTTTTATATCCAGAACATGACATGTTTCAGCTTGAAACTGAAGATTCAAGATCTCTGAAAAATAAGTGAATATTTCTTGGATAACATTTGGAAGTGGTTATTTGCAAGATCGTGTTACCTCCATAAATTGTCACTCTTTGTTTTTCTAACGAACCCTGTTACAGAGATAGCAGAGATTGATTTCAGGTGCTTATACAGCTACTAAAATGGTAGCACTCTGGAACTGATTTTAAAGCTCTGAGGCTTGTTTAAAATAATTCTTCTGGCAAACTCTCAAGTGTGTAACAGCTCTCCGGTTTCTTCATCCTCTTGCCATCTTTAGGTTGCTCCTCATTTTGTGTTTGTATGAAGATTAGTGATCAGCAGTGCTTCAATCCAGTTGACAATTCAGAGGGTCAAAGAAAACCAACCTCCTTCCCCTTCTCCCTTATCTTTGTTTGATGATACCAGATAATTATAATAAGATGTCATCATAGGGGTATGATTAAGATTAGACTGTAAGGGAACTGAAGCCAGAGGTGGCCTGCGGTTAAACATATCAAGACAGAAAATAGTCTGTGAACTGTCAGCCTGAACGAGCTCTGCAAGGACGAGAAAGGACCACTAGCCTTTGCCTACTGTAGCGAACAAAGATCTAAATGATGAGGCAATTTTGAAAAGAGTAGTTGTAGGAATACATCCCTGTTGGTAAAAACTTTCATAGCTCCTACCTCATACCTGGTGTTGGTTTTTACTTGCTTTACTTATATTTTACAATGATTTTTTTGTACTGAACAGCAGGTTCACAATCTGACTTGTGCAACAGGCTGATTACATTGTCACCATATTTAAAGAGTAGTAGCACTAAATTGGCTTAAAGTTATTGGAGAAAAACCCCCAATCTTGATTAAGGGTAGATCATTTTTGGAGATAGTGAATGCAGTTTAGTTTAGAACAGCTCTGACTGAGTTAGTTGAGTCAGGGAATACATTGAGTTTATGAGGACAATGGAGAACGAGGACTGGATTATATGTGAGACTCTTCATACTGTGACTGACCTGAATGACTTCATTGAGCTTTACAATGGTGAGTGATGGACAAATAACTGACTAAGTCTGCTGTTGTACAAGTCTTTATATAATCTGAGTGCTGAAACCTTTCTGTAGCCTGGCTCAGATTATTGTAATACACTTTTTATTTATGCATATATTGTTATTATAGCCTCTCTCAAGGGTATTTAACAAGTTCCATGTTAAATGAAACTCTGCCTCACTGATTATGAATATTCTTTGACAGTAACGCCCTTCTTTACTTTCATAGGTCAGTACAACAGCACAGTGTACTATATATTTCAAAATGCATTTTATATACAGTATAAAACCAACCCACTTTCCTCTCTCTTAAATATATCAACGTGTCAGCAGTATATTTATATGCAGTTCAGTTCATGTTGGTAGAAATACATGTATGAAATGTCTTATTCCAAGACTTGATTGCAGGGAAGTCAGTATGTGTGCAGCTACTCTTATGTCAAACTGTATTCTAGTTATAATCTACTATAAAGGTAAAATGTGTAAGAGATGGCCATAATTTAGTTAAAACATTCAACAAAATGTTATATAAATATTTTCAACAGAATGTGAAAATGTTACTTGTTTCTTATGTCCATGTGTTACTGAAGAAAGCATGCTAACCAGCTTGCCTCGGCCCGCTTTCTCTTGTAACTCATGCTGAACCCGTTGTATTTTCGTTGTATCTTCGTCTTTCCCGGAGTCAGAGTCCTGGATCGAGCTGCTGTAAATCAACTCGTACTGTATGCCCTGCTATCAAACTCAGTCGGTCTCGGAGGCTGTGTTCGCTCCCGATCCGGCTGTGATCACTGGGAGATCTGCTTATGTTGCCGGTTCTGTTGCCTGCTCGCCCTGCTTGCCCTGCCCCAGATCTGGACTCAGTAAGCTAATAGGACGTCTAAGTAACCTGCATGGCTAACTGAGCTAACAGCAGCAGTTATGACCTGATATGTGATATGCTGCCCCCTACTTTTTTAAGTATGAATTCCACAGGTGAGAGTAGTCACAATTCTTACACACTGTACCTTTTGAGAGCTTTAATATGTATTGCAGATCTGTTAATGAATGCCAGAGCAGTGTTTCTCACTGAATGGGGGTCGCGTGCAGTCGATATTGACTACCAGCTATATACAGCGTGCTAGCGTCGAAAACCCGGGTGTTTTCTAACATTAACTTAGCTCTCCTTATTAGGTATGCTACTTACATGCTTGCTAATAACTTTTTTAAGCTGGGTCTCCGACATTGACAGCGTGCAGCTGTGTTCATGAGGAAGATGGCGAGAGAGAGGGACGAGCGAGAGGATGTGCTGCGCGAAAGCGCTACGGCGCTCTCCAGTCAAATACAATTTTAAATAGGCCTAGTAAAAAAAAATTGAAAATCAATCTGTGGCGGTCAGCGTTGATAATGTGGCGGGCCGCCACAAATAAATGAACGTATGGGAAACACTGCAGAGTATTGTAAACTGACGACAACTTGTTTTTCTCTTTCAAATGTGTTGTAAAGTACTTAAAAACCAAAATTCAAATACAAATCCACTTCTTAAAAGTAAAAACTATCACCAGCCACTTTATTAGGTACACCTGTTCAACTGCTTATTAACACAAACAGCTAATCAGCCTATCACATGGCAGCAACTCATTGCTTTTAGGCATGTAGATGTAGTCAAGTCAACTGGCTGAAGTTCAAACTGAGAATCAGAATGGGCAAGAAAGGAGATTTAAATGACTTTGAACGTTGCATGGTTGTTTGTGGAAAATGGGAACCTTGAAGCAGATGGGCTACAGCGGCAGAACACCACACCGGGTGTCACTCCTGTCAGTTAAGAAGAAGAAGTTAAGGAAACTTAGGCTACAATTCGCACAGGCTCACCAAAATTGGACAACAGAAGATTGGAAAAACGTTGCCTGGTCTGATCTGACATTCAGATGGTAGGGTCAGAATTTGGTTTAAACAACACGAAAGCATGGATCCATCCTGCCTTGTATCAACGGTTCAGGCTGGTAGTGGTGTAATGGTGTGGGGATATTTTCTTGACACACTTTGGGCCCCTTGGAACCAACTGAGCAGTGTTTAAACACGACAGCCTACCTGAGTGTTGTTGCTGACCATGTCTTCTGATGGCTACTTCCAGCAGGATAATGCACCATGTCACAAAGCTCAGATCATCTCAAACTGGTTTCTGGACCATGATAATGAGTTCACTGCACTCCAATGGCCTCCACAGTCAACAGATCTCAATCCAACAGAGCACCTTTGGGATGTGGTGGAACGGGAGGTTCGCATCATGGATGTGCAGCCGACAAATCTGCAGCAACTGCGTGATGCTCTCATGTCAATATGGACCAAAGTCTCTGAGGAATGTTTCCATCACCTTGTTGAAAGTATGCTACGAAGAATTAAGGCAGTTCTGAAGGCAAAAGTGGGTCGAAACCGGTACTAGCAAGGTGTACCTAATAATAAAGTAGCCAGTGAGTCTAGATCGAGTTATAAGAAATAAAGAAATGTCAGTGTAGGATGCCTGGTTATACATTCATCTGAAGATGCCTCAGTTGCAGATCTCTTCGTGCCAAACTATATTCTGTGGCTTTTATTATTGCACTGAGGCTCTCTGCATGTTCAGGCAACACACAGACCAAATACTTCTTTTTGTGATTATTATGCCCAAAGGTTTTCCAAAATGATTGGCCAAATCCCTGGGTGTTAGCTACAACAATACCCTGAATTTAAAAGGCAAGTTTATGATAGTTGAAAACACCTGGCTAATTTCATAATAGGAGTTCCAAATGGTTTGCAAAGATGGGTGTTCCATGTGTTTTGTTTTTTTTTTTATGTAAAGGATGCTTTGTGGTCAGTCTTGAAAAGAAACCAACATTGACTGTACGAGACAGGATGCAATCCTTAGTCTCAGAATCAGCTTTTATTGCCAGGTATGTGTACACATACGAGGAATTTGACTCTGGATTGTACATTGCTCACGATGTGCTTACTCATACAAAAATACAAAATCACAATAATAAAAATAAAATAAAATCAGACACAGATTTCAGTGTAGACAACACAAATATACACACTATGAACAAAAAAAAAATAGACATTGACAAATAGTGCCGTGAGGAGAGAGCAAAGGATGCAGGAGTCTGTACATGTTGGAGGTGGATGTGATATACAGGTACATATACATGCATACATGTACACAGTATATAAGTATTTTGTGCAGGAGTAATGACTTGAGGTAGGTGGATACATATCAGCTACTTGTACAAATGACTCTTTCTGAATCTTTTCTGGATCAGACAGTGTTGTCCAGTCTTTAACCTCATGGTGCCTGCAGTTAACAGCGCTCTTAGCCAGTGAGATATACACACTGTTGCTAATAATATTAGCGGTCGAGCACATTGAAACTACTCTACTGTTGCAGTCAAGGTAAATGGTTCTGCATTGCATTTTGACCGTAATGTCTACAATTTAAATTCACGCTACCTGTGATTTACTATTTAGATGTGATGATATAAATAGACAATTTGTGTTTCTTCTTCTTTAACAGTGGAACAAGAACAGATTCAGAAGAAGACCTTTACCAACTGGGTCAACGCTCAACTGGCAAAGGTGAGTCGTGTCTCTGAACCCTGACCTCTCTGACAGGTCTGACTGAGGGGGCAGTGTTTCTGATGGAGGAATTTAATCTAAATTTGTCATTATTAGCTGTGCTGCATGAAAGCATTAACAGAACATCTACACCTGTAATGAAGTCCACATTAGTACACTGAGTATTCCTTACTGTCTCAAAGCTTCATAGAGTATTAGCAACTTAACAGACATAAGACTTGGTCACACAATAAAGGGAGCTTGAAACAAAACCACAGAAACAGAAAATTAAGTAGGCTTGAACAATACATGAATTAAGTTCCTTTTTTATCCACTCATACTGTATATGTCATGTATACACGGTGAATCTCAGCTGAGCTGCTGCAGCTTTATGACAAAATGCAGGTGAGCAGGAACATGTGAGGACATGAGTTGATGGATCACCAGTTATGCTCATGTGCAAACATATTCCCTAATATAAAAAATGTTTCAATAAAAAGATGCGTCTGACATTATATAAGCCACTCACAGTAAAAATGTGTTTACAACCAGGGAAAGAAATCATCACAACAGCACAGTTGGTTTTAAATTGGCTACCTCTAAAATACTGAGCATCTATTTCACCAACCATTGTGCTGTGGCTTTCTTTATCAGTCTGTAAGGCATTTAATAATCAGACGACAATATTACATTGTTGTCGCAAATAAATCCATGAGCTTTGTAATGCTAAATACATTTCTGAGACACAGATTTGCAAAAGGTCACTCTCTTGTTATCAAAGTAACTTGTTACCTAACATGAGTCAGCAGCAGACTGTTGGCTTCATGTTGGAGGTCAGCTGTGAATGTTACGGTGGGGTGGGGGGGGAACTGTGTACATAAATATAGCATTGAGGAGCAAGGTTCACAGCGAGCAGACAGACAGCAACAGACGGCCACCACCCTCGCCTGCCCTCCACCACCGCCCACCATCCACACCCCGCCGATCCACCTACCAGTCCACCCAGCTCAGGGCTCCGTGTGGGACTCTGCCAATAAACTGAATGGTGGAGATTATTGTTAATCCTTTGGTTGTTTACATTAGAGCGCACATAGCAACATTACCTTCTGTCACATGTGAATCGTTTTCTTTTTTCTATGTTTGCTTTGGAAAGCCCTAACTTGCTGACATTCAGCCTTCAGGATAAAGTTAAAGTTTATTCTTCTCTGCTGACTAAATGAGACTGTATTGTTCATCATCGTGTTTTTACTCCTACTTGTCACTCGTGGAGGTTAATAAAAGTCATTGACTACTAGGTTCCCAAGGTTAAAGATCATTTGCAGCTAAAAAGATTGTTTTGTGTTTGTATTTGACAGTGATATCCGATTTATTTACACATAATGTAAACATACATTTTTGGAAAGGATAACATTTTGATAATAAAGAATGTGATCAGGATGTGTACTGCACAGGGTATTTTAGATTTGACATTTAAACTTGAAGCTGCTCTCTGATGGACAGTTATTTCATGGCAACATTGTGTGCCTCAAACACATCTTTGGCAATGCAGCTTCTTGTTACATATATGCTGACACAAATATACGTCTGATCAGCAAATATCAGTCAACTTTAAGGTTGATGTAACTTTCAGGCTGTAATAAACCAATGTCTCCTCTGTTTGTGAACCGTAAAAATTATGTTAGTCAGTGTATTTACCAAATAAGACAATACAATACAATTATTTATTGTTGCCTTATAAAGCCTGACAAAGAACAAAACATTGATTCATGACATGACAGATAAAATAGTGAAACAACAATTATCATTATATTGTGGAGAAGGTTTACCGTCTCCAAAATGTCAGCTTCTCAGAAACTGACAAACAGTCTTGTTTTGTAGCACGACCACCATGTGTTTAGTTTAACTAATTGCTTTTGATTGGATGTCACAAGGAGCAAGTCATCCTCAGCTCAGATGCATGCCTCACAGATTTCTGTCTTCACAGATTTTCCCGCAGTCAGATTGTGATGCAGAAAAACACTTTTAACACTGCTATAATTTTGGCACATATTTTAATGATAGGAAAGTTTTCATGTTATTTAAATAGAATTCTCTAAAATGGTTACCGATGTCTTGTAAACATGGCTTATTTCACAAAAATGTGTTTTTGTCACGTACTAACTTTGTATTGATATATAATACATTCTGCAGCCTTGGTGTGGGTATCAGCTCTCTGAGTATTTTAAAGCTGCTATGATTAAAATAATTAAAGTGTGTGTGTGTGTTGTGACAGCGGAGGCCACCATGTATGGTCATGGATCTGTTCAATGATTTCCGTGACGGCTCCAAACTGTTGGACCTGCTGGAGGTGATGAGCGGCCAGCGCCTTGTGAGTCCCCTCTCGGTTCAGCACTCAACATGCCCGGCAGTTTTAATGAATCCACTGACTGACTCTCCGGTTGTGTTTTGCAGAGTCGGGAGAGAGGAAGGGGAATGTTTCAGCACAGGAGCAACGTTGAGAAGGCCCTTTCCTTTCTGAAGAAGAAATCGGTAAATGACCCTTATGCTGTCAGCCAAATGCAATCACCAACCACATAGTGAGGACTTTACTACCAGGGGGATGACGCATTTTGTCATTTGATTTTGCCTTTTTAACATTATACTAATTACTAGAAGTGATTACTGCTTCACCATCTGATGATTTTGCCAGGCATTGTTCGCAGGAAAATATGAGATTATTAGATTTCTACATGGATCAGTCGAGACTTTGTGCAAGTTTGAAACATTTCCTGTTTTCTCTCCAGATCAAACTCGTCAACATTAACATTCCTGACATCATTGATGGTAAACCGTCCATCATCCTGGGCCTCATATGGACAATCATTCTACAGTATCATGTGAGTTTAATATGTTGAGTTAATAGATTTTATTTCTTCTTCTTTCTTGTTGTCTGTTTTCTTTCATATTTTGTTTTTACAGAATTAGACCAAATTACTAGAGCAGGGAAGCCAATTTGAATTCTCAAATTAGCCCATTTATATCTTTTGTGCAAGCCAGAGATTCTGATGTAATTTATGTGGTGTCAAGTTTTCTCTTCCCTTATCTTGCTTGTTGTTTTGTCCAGTTGTGGAGTTCTACTGTGTTATACCTTTTTAACTTTTACTCCTTTATCAGATATAAATGCCCCTAAATGCTAGACAAAGTGTGTGTTGGTGTTTTTCTTAGATCGAGGAGTTGGCCAGCGCCCTCTCGTTCAGCTCCCGTCAGTCCTCCATGGACTCTTTGGCCAGTCTGGACTCACGCTCAACCCTGTCGAGCCGCTCGGCCAGCAGCAGTCCCGTTCCTCCCAGAGGCTCACCCCTACACAATCGTTTCAGGGTTTCTGCCAAAAAGGCCCTGTTGCTCTGGGTCCGGGAACAGTGCCACAAGTAAGCACCTAGGGTAGGGTTTATATAGGGTAACACTGATATATCAAAGCCTTGAGAACCCTCTAATTGATGCATCTCTTCTGTTGTGATGTCAGAAGTGATAGATCCTCACACAGATACCTCTTGGTTATTTCCACGTCTGGGATAAAGACCCAAGCCTGATCAGGGCTTTTCTGTCTGCGCTGTCAGATTCTTTGCCTGCCAGAATCTGAAATACATTCCTATGTGCATGGGATTTTATTCCAGTACATACCTGTAAATATTTGGAAATATTGTTAAAAATATAAATAAAATGTAATAGTAATAAAGCGATTTGTTTCCCACAGAGCTGGATGTTCATTAAATGTGAAAGACTTCAAAGCTAGCTGGAGGAGTGGTGTGGTCTTCCTGGCGATTCTGTATGCTCTGCGGCCTGACCTGGTGGATCTGTCGAAAGCCAGAACCAGAAGCAACAGGCAGAATCTGGAGGAGGCCTTTTGCGTCGCAGAGAAAGAGCTGAGGATCCCCAGACTGCTGGATCCTGATGGTGAGTAATTCAGCTGTACTGCCCTCAAACAGGTCAGAAACCAGTGACCGTAGAGCAGCAGGAGCAAGTATCTTCAGTAGAAGGCTTTGTTATCTTTTGTAATTGACAATCGCAAATACATGAATATTCTGTTTACAGTGTTGAGGTTGGAATAGTGCTGCAGATGTGAGTGAAGTATCCTAGGTTACTACTTTATGATACGACAAATTAAAACTCCAATAAATGTGGATAAAGTGACGAGGTATGAATCCAACACTGTTATCGATGCATTACTGTGAAATAGGAATATTTTTAAATATTATATGCTGGTGACGTTAGAAAGATAAACTTTATATTGTACACACTGGACTCTACCAGATATAAGTTCCTTTAGGAACATTATACAGGGCTTGAGACCATAAACTATGTCAGTGGTTCTCAAACTGGGGGGCATAGTGCCGCTTCAGGTTGGGTACGGATGTTGAGCAGACCTAAAGTTGCATGTGGTGGCGCAAACAAAACAAAAGTTGTGATGCAAGCAAGGCCATTTTGTTAACCTGAATCTTTGGTTTTATTTCAGTCACTTGTCAAATCAAATCCACTTTAGCTGGGGGGCTTGAACTATTTTTGGCTACCAAAGTGGGGGGGGGGGCATGACAGATATTGCTATTTGAATTTGTGCTCCATTTTGTTTTTAGTTTTAAGTGTATAATCATTTTTACATTTAGGCTAACTGTTATTTTCTTTGCACTTGGTAACTGAATTAGTTAAAAAGCCTTTTTTTATTTGACAGCTTTCATATGAATAAGGATTGTGGAGCTGTGATGAGGTATTGCACAAAACTACAGTCCAGTGTCTCAAAATGATTTTGATAAATATGATAAGATTGAAAACTAAATGCTTCTAAAGCTGTTTAGATGTAAAGTTGAGGTTAAATACCTTTTATAATTGTGGACACATTTCATCATAGTTGCAGACATTTGTAAAACACATTACATTTTATCATCATTGGTCTTTTTGTTGTTGTTTTTTTTTTTCATTTCCAGCACTGCAATCGCAGGAAATATAAAAAGGAGGTGACTGCTTTCTTTGCAGTTTGTCAAGCGGATGCTGGTGCAGAACCATTTCACAACACAGACTCACAAGGATTGACCATATGTTTTTATTTATTAGCCAGTCTTCCACAATCAGTTTACTTCAGTTGCACGTATTTCTACTTTGTCCCCCTCTATTTCCATGAAACCTCTGTTTTGGTGTTTCAACAATCAAATACTCTTCACAAAATATGATTCATCTGATTGTTCTCCTTAACATACTTGTGTAGCAGTATTTGATGTGGTGCCACGAATCTTGTATGAGTGTAGATTACCCAGCGAGCCCCAGGGCGAGTGGGATGACGTTCTGACAGTCTGCTGACTCACTTGCTGCTTGTTTACTTCACTTTTATATAAAACCCATTTGTTTCGCTCTGCTCTGCCTGTTAGTTTATGAGCAGACTTTTATCAGCTGGGTGTTTTAAAGACAGAAAAGTTCCACCTCCATTCCTCAGATTCCAGTCGAAACTCCACCTGCTTCAGAGCTTACTCATGTGTTAGTCTAAACCTTTGACAGAGGTGTTGTAGTGGGAGACTGATCATGGAGGATTGTGATTTGGATGCAGATGTGGACGTTCGAGACCCTGATGAGAAGTCCATCATGACCTATGTGGCTCAGTTCCTGCAGTACTCCAGAGACCTGCCAATGCAAGAGGAAGAAATGCAGGTCTGTATTTCTCTATTGTTGTCTAGAAAAACATCAAGTAATAATAAAGGTGCAACATTTTATACTGCAGCAACATCTGCAGAAACGTTTAAATGGCAGTGTAGCTCCGAGATCTGACGACCAGCTCAGGTAGAGTTTAGGATTCTGCTCAGGACATTTTCAGCTGTTTTACCTCTGCAGTCCAGTGCAGTTAGCATCTGAGCTCTGTCAATCCAGTCCTGCTCAGGAAGCATTGGTTTGGTGATTTGCAGGTTAAAAGAAGTCTAGACTTCAAGATTAAAATCAGGCATTGGTTGAAATATTTTTTAGATTCCTGGGTTACATTAAAAGTTGTTTCAACAGTATTTAAATGACTTTATTTCATTGTGATGCAGGTCCAAACCACACTTAATGTGGTCACTGAAATACTATTGAAACATTGGTTGCATTCAACCTAGATATCTGAAAATGTCAACCCAATTTTGTTGATTTGATTTTAACGCAGATACTGTAGCTAATGTTTTTCACCAAATCACTGGCTTCTTTTTCTACCTGTTCTCCAGTCTGTATGTCTGATGATTTTGCACTGTTGCCAAAGTATTTGACTATCAAGATGAATACATGCACCATATGTACATAATCATGCACATGTTGAGCAGGAATCCTTTAAATCTGGCCATCGAAGAGTTGTTCTAAATAAACCGAAGGCAGGGTTTCGTCCAGTAGAACAATACATGTTTTGTCCTTAACTGACTTTTTCAATTCTATTCTGCTATTTCTATTTTTGCATAGAGACCACAGAATATATGCAGACACAGTAACATTTACACCTTTTTGAGATTAAAAGTGAAATGAATTACAGCATGCAGATCACCTTTTGGAGTTTGTATATTTAGAATGTCATCTGTTCCCAAGTTGAATTTGCGTATAGTGAGCATGACTAATGTTAAGAAGTATTGTTTGTTTCAGTTGTTGGCCTGTTGAAGCAGTGCCCTGCAGTTACCTCTGCCATATCCAACTATTTCACTAAAATATGAAGCTTTTTCTGCTTGGCATTTTCACTTTTCTTCCACTGCGCTCTCTTTCATTCCTCTTTTCCTTCCAGACACAACACCTGACTGTTCCTAAAAGTCCTTCTCCTGTCAACCTGCCTCTTCACTACACTCCTGCTATTTCTGCTTCACCTCTGCGACAGGTAGACCCGACAGTCACAGCCCACCTCGGGTTCATTTCTCACTTTTCATCCACCTACTTTGCTTCCAATTACAGTACCTTGCAATAGATTCGGTGACACCCGAATCATAATTACTGTCTACGTAAATCTCCCCATGAAGTCATGTGTTTGTAGATAATAACACTTATTTGTAGATGTAATTTGCAACAACCTTGGGTGGCCATGGAAATTCAGATTATACAATTTTCAGGAAATAGCATTAACAGTAAAAAAAAATAAAAAAAATGGATGAATAAACAATAAGAAAATACAACCTGACTTTTATATTGGAGCGGTACATAAACAGCAACTAAAATGTTTGTCTTACACTCAGCGAGAACAACATCACAATGTTTAAAATATATATAATAGCTTGGAAAACAAACCCAAATCCCTCTTTTAAAACATGTTTTTCTGAAAATACTGTATTTCTGTCAATGCCACACCCCCCATCGCTGCTTTATGGTTTTGAAAGAAGTAATGTTTTTCTCCGTTAGTGCAGTGTGTTTGGAAACCTGGCTTGCTAGTTTGCAATTATCAGCCTCATTAACTCATCACACGGCGTAAATCAACCCCACCAAACCTTTATAGCACCCAAAAAATAACTTTAGATCGACAAAGTTGTTTCTTGATACGGAACTGCAGCTACACAATAAAAAAGTTGGTCGCTAAGAGCCAAGATTGCCTCCGAACCGTGTGTTGGTTTAAAGCACGTCTCATCATGCAGAATCAAACTAGTTCGCCCTGTTCTCAGGGAAGGAATCCAAAGGCACAGCAAAGGTGTGTTTCTCTGCCTCCCATGAGATGAACTCACGAGGCGACTCTGCAGTGCAGCGACTCCTTCCACTCCGCAGAACACATGACACATCAGTCACAGTCAACCAGAACACCTGTCAGCTCAGGTTTCTGACAAGATATCAGCGCGTTTGGAAGAGGCTGCTGTAGACATTTGAGTATTTAATCTACTTTCTGTGTTGTTACTTTACCCCCGAAGAAGTGTTCATTTTAGAGTTTAGGATAGATCCTGCCATGACTGGGTAGAGGGCGCAGTCTGGAAAACGTTATTTAAAATGACAATTTCTTTTTTATATTTACAAATCACATCAGAAAATACATGACAAAATGCACAACAAATAAACCTAAATGCTTCTACACACTGAATTCTTTTTGCATCTTTATATATAAACATAGACTTTGAAACGTGGCCTTTAGCATGTACAGGATAATCGGATTTGTTTGCTAAAACAAACTTCGGTATGGGCATGTTACTCTGTGCACAGGCTTGCTTCAAGTACAACACATTTTGGCACACTAGCTGTGTTGTGTAAAATATCTCATGACTGGTGTTGGTGCCTTTGGGAAAGCTTTTTGCTTAGCTCTATATTGCCCTTCTTAACACCATTTTTAGTAATAAATACAAAGTTATTTACCATGGATAGAAAAGGTCTACACACCCCTGTTAAAATGCCAGGTTCTTATGATGTAAAATAATGAGACAAAGATAAATCCACCTTTTAATGTGACCTATAATGTCAACAATTCAATTGAGAAACAAACTGAAATCTTTGAGGGGGGAAAAATGAAAACTAAAACTCCTCAAATAACATTTTGACCTCAGTGTGCAGATATAAAGATTTCTAGAGATCTAAATTAAACTAAATATCAAATAAACAGTTGAGTTTAGCCTGGAATTGTTCAGCGGTGTTTCTCGTGTTCCACACTTACAGGCGACACCTGATCGAAAGGCACAGGAAGTGACATGCTGGCTGGTTCAGGCGTATGACGAGCTGCTGGAGGGATGGGACTCCACAGAGGGCGAGAGCTACCCAGAGAGATACCATGTAAGTTTCGCTGAAACGTTGTTACTTAACTGGTACATTCATATTGCAGACTCTCACACCAGTGATACAGTTAAACTCTTGCTTTCAGTTATAAAGAGCTCATTGCTGTTTCTACAGCAGCCTCATCCCGTTTAGTACTAAAATGCCATATTTACCTGTCCCGTTTCTCATCAAATTTGAACAATATCCTGCTGAATGTTTTCTATCATCAGTGTCCTGCGAAGAAAAGTGGATCTTTGAAATTTGAATTTGTCATAATGTCTTGTTTTGTTCCCGTTTGAGTTGACATTATAAGAGTGGCTCTAAAGATAACATTCTCCATCCCTCAGGTATTTCATACCTTTCTGGTATCCTTTAATGAGCAGCGGCGTCCCATCATGCCTTTGTTGACAGCGATGAGACGAAGCCCGAAACTAAGCGATGAACAGCGGGCTCTCAGAGAGGCGTGGGACACCCTCACTGAAAAGGTTACATCCACACAAATCTCTTATCCCACACAGACCTTAAAAAACTGTAAACCCTGTACAGTATTTGATATTGGTACATTCAGTGCTTGAAGTGGGCCGGAACGCACCGGTACACAGTACCGGCACCTCGACATTTTATTCTTTGGCATACCGGGACATTTTCTTGCGTACCGGGACTTCTCCCAAGCTGCCGGTCCTCTCCCCTGCCCTCTCCATATCAGGTACTCTGGGTGCTACGTGACACTCACCTGTTCCCGTTCTCGCCTGCCTGCTAATCTCTGTCAGCAGAGAGAGACGAGGGGGAAGAGAAGCCCGGGTGCCTCTCAACAAGCCGTGTGCTCAATGTAGCTCGTCAATCTCAATTGTCGTGAACCGACCAATCACAGCCGGGACATTTAAAAGTATTGACAGATAGGCGTAATTTACAGTGAGGACGCTGGGGACCGGTCAGAATCAGAATGCATAACTCCATCACTTTTTGAAATCTTTTGTTAAAAATGTTCTGAAAAACAACTTGCAACAAGAAATATTGAATAACAAATGAAACCATGCACAATAAGAAAACATGCAATGCAACTGAAATATAGAAGAAACAAATGTGCATTGTCCGAAAGCTGATTACTGAATTATAAATATTATATTTTGAATTGTCAACCTGTCACCTTAATTTTGTTTCTTTGTCTCTGTTTTTTCATTTAGCTACGTGAATACAAAATTGAGTTAGATATGAGTCTCCCAGCCCCCTTGGATGCAGTGGCTCGCTGGCTGCTGAAAACGGAGGGGGCCCTGGCCGAGGAGGAAGGCGACCCGCAGGACCATGGCAGAGCCGCTGACGAAGCCAGGGAGAAACAGGAGCTGCTCAAAGTGAATATTTATTCAGTCCAGTTTTCACATTTAAGATATAAATAACCCCTGCAGAACAGCCCCACTATTGTGTATTCATTCATTAATAAATGTTCAGGAAAGGTGAAAGGTGCCATTGTTTTTGGGATAATGTGGATACTCTTGCCTCCTTTGTAAGGCATTAAAATACAGACCTTTATGAGCAGAAATGATCATTCTGTGGGAAATAATAAAAATAAATATAAGTATGCATGTGAATGTGCTGTAGGTTTGCCTGGAGGAGATGCCGCAGAATTTGAAGACCTTCCAGTCCTTCCAGAACTTGGATGAGTATGGAAACATGATGGTTCCTATTGACAAGATGGATGAACTAAAGAGGAGGTGAGGATATTTTCCCAGTGGACTGTGTGTTCATGTGCGAATCTGTTCGTACTGTACGTGCAGTACTTGAATTAAGCTAAATGTGCTAGTAGTACATGTCATGACCTGGACCTGGACCTAGATATAGCCACGGTCATTGTTTAAACACACACAAAAAACCCCATCCCCATGGTGTCATTCTGTATGCTAATAAAGAAAACAGTTGTTAAATGTGCAGCTTGTGGATTATCTTGTTTTTATTCAGGAATGTTGGCCATGAATCCTGGAAATTTGAGATTTTCAGTAACATTAACAACATTGTACATATGATACATATACTTCCTTTGTATCGTCTGCCTGCACTATTTCACAATTCTTCTGGGAAAATCATTTGTAGTTATAGAGGTTTATTATTTTTTATTTTGATCACTTTCACAACCTCATCTTCACCAGGTTCACCAGCGTGAGAGTGTCTGCAAAATACCATGGGATCAAGCTGGAGTACCGGGAACACCGCCACACAGTTTTGGATCTGTTGGGGCAGATCAGGACCAAGCTCCGGATCTGGAAGAGACCTTATATTTCCCCAGAGGCTGTCAGGGTGTTGCTGCAAGAATGGCATGTGAGTAGAGCTTGTTCAGATTTGGCATCTTATCAAGATAATTTCAGTTATTGGGAGTGGTTTGAAGGATGTTGTACAAGAGGACACATTATATGTGTTAGGGTTTGGGTGATTGTATCCTAATGCTGCTGTTAAGCTAAACACACACTAACATTGTGCATTTAGCAAAATGCATAACTTTTCGTAAACTGGCCACTCGGGTGCCACGCTCTGGACAAACATACAACCAACTACATATTAAGCCCCACTAGCGGTAAAATTCTAACAGTATCTAATAAATTAATCTCAATTTTTCACCTTACCGTCCAAAACTATTTCTACTGTGTCATGAACATGGCTGTTATGACCTATGATATTTTATTACACACAGGAGCTGGTAAACAAACAGGAGCTACCTTCCTTGTTGGAAGCAGCTCGTCATAAGCTGAAGCAGGCGTCGGAAAAATATTCTAGCAAATCTGCCCTCGGTAAGTGTTCTGTGACTGCGTGGCATGTATTCCTGTATCTGTATCTAACTGATCAAAGGAGGTCACTATCTAGGATTTTTACATGGAAATTTGAATGAACAGATCAAACGGGCACAATTCATTTTCACATCTGTTCTGCAGTTTGTAGTTTGATTGAAACTTTTCCTTCCTGATCAGACCAGATCATGGATTTATTTTTGGATTGACGGAGTGTTTTACTGATTTTTCTCTTTGCCCCTCAGCCGCAGATTACAACCACGTCAGTCAGCAGGTGAAGCAGCTGGAGGAGGACACCGCTGTGGTTTTGGAGGATGTGACCACAGCCAAGAGCACCATGGGAAGGGTCCTGTCTGCCTGGGACTCCTACAGCGACTGCCTCAGCTCCCTGCAGGCTTGGCTGGAGCAGGGCTCTGTAGCACACAGCCATGGCCACAGACCAGAGGTATTATTAGGGTTCCCGTATGGGTAAATCCTTATTGAGTATTATTTGTTGTCTTATGCTGCTGCTCAAAATGACGTGAGCTGTAACGAGCTAGAGACAGGAAACTTGACCCAATAACTGGATATTATGTGCAAATGCTTCACAATAAATATGACCTGAATGGGCCAGATGATGATGCTATAATTAACTTTATAATATACTTATTTGGAAAGGCCACGCCCCTCCGTGACTCTGATTGACTTGAATTGTGTCTTGTGTCTTACACAATTCGACTGTAAATGAGCAACATCTGTCTAAAAGTATGGCTGCCATCAAAAAACTTTACCAAGGGCGGGGCTTAGCAGGAAAGAGGCGATCACTCAAGTTGTATCACAGCAATCCTGATTAAACTCAGTAAAGACATGTGGCGCTACGTCCTGAATGTGTAACGCAAGGCAAGTTCATTTGTATAGCATATTTCAACAAAAGGCAATGTAAAAAGACATTCAAATACAATTTAAAAAGTAAACAGGACTGTAAAAGTTACAGTGCAGGTAAGATAGTAATCATTAACTCCTTCTCTAGGAGTTTGTTCCAGATATATGGAGCATAAAAACTGCTTCTCCATGTTCATTCTTGACTTGACTTGACACAGACTGGTCCCGGACCACCTCTCTGGATGGTTTATAATGCAGCAGAAGATCAGAAATGTATTTTGATCAAAATCAAACTAGCTGAAGTGAAGCCCAAAACTCTCTCACAGCCGCCTGTGACTTTAATTGCTTCAGTTGAACACAAAAAAGATTTGAACCCAGAAATTCCGCTTGTGGCTAAATTGTACACATCATTATTAGAAATAATATATTGTTATATGTTGTTAGTGTAAGGAGAACTACGCTTCATAAACCTGTCAGCTTTTCTTGCATTTTTAACTGGACTTTACTTTTCATCACTTGATTACGGTTCCTTTGCTTTACCCACTAAGACTCAACACAACCAGTGAGATTATTCTTTCCTCCTGTGGAGAAATATTTGTCTTCTAAAATATGTCACAAAAAATGATAGCAATGCCTACACAAGTGTGTACAAAAAGTTTGCTATATTTTTCTTTTAAGGTGATAGCTGAGTCTATAGCTGAGTGGGGCTCCCGGCAGGCCCACCTGAACGAGGTGGGTAACTTCCTGATCGAGTCAACAGACCCTCAGACCAGCAGAAGCCTTGCAGAGGAGCTGCGCAAACTCAACATGCACTGGGCCGAGTTTGTCAAGAGAAACACATTTGTAAGTTACAGAACAAGGAAAACCTGGTTGGTGAGGAACAGGAAATCTGTTTGATCAGTGCTATTTGTTGTGCTCACATCTTAGTTGCTAAGCTGGAACAAGTGAAGAATATGTAATTTTGCATGATAAATGACTGAAACACGCAATTTCTATACTCTGTGTGTGTGTTTGTGTGTATATATATATATATATATTTGTGTGTTATATATATATATATATACTTTCTGCCGTGCCTTTATCAGGGCGAATGGCTTTGTTGTCCTAAAAAGATGGCCTAGTTTCTACTGTGTTTATTTGCTGTCTAGTGACAGCAGGGATTTGGGTAACTTAAGGTGTCAGCCCTGTGTTTTTTGTTTTGTCCCATTGTTAAAACTGTTCCCACACTGTGATATTAAGGAGTGGCATTAAGATTGAAAGTTGTACTCCACCTTTACTTATTGTGTGGAGGTAATTATAAAAACAAGGCTTTTATAGCTTTTAATTACAGTGTGTTATCGCACTGCTTCATTGGTTTTTACAGTTCGGACTAGTCTTAGAAATATCTCAGTGAACTCTTGTCTTTGAAATTGTTCCATCATACTATTGTATCATGTTTATTATTATAGTATTAAAGAATAGGATGCAAGAGTCCAGTAAAATGCTGGTATACATTTCTTTAAATAAGCAGGTGTGCTATGGTATTATCTTCAAACCTTACCGTCTAAAATCAAGCAAACACCTATTTACAAGCTCAGACTGTCTGTCTGATTATTGTATTTTTCTTGTAATCTACCTGTTATTTAACATCTTTAATTGTACCTTTTCCAGGACAGCATGGCTGAGCCCAGTGTTGATGTCCAGGCCAGACCACAGCACGTCCACGCTCTGATCAGAGAAGCCACTCTTATTCTTAAAGAGCCTTTGGAGACCATGGCAGGTCCCTTGCGCACCTACAGAAAAAGAATACAGGTAGGACTAATGGATTGTTAAATTACACCTTCAGAGAGCGTGGTATAATCAAAGCTAACTATTAACTGTCGTAACATCTGACTTTCACGTAGCTCTAAAGAAAATAAATAAGAATATTGGTTAAAAGCAATATGCACACCAAGATTAAGTTGGTAATAACCTCATGCCAAACAACTAGTCCAGCAGACCTGTTTTCAATAATCAGACTAGAGCAACAGACTGCAATTATTATGTTTGAAACAGCTGTGTGATCAGAATTAGAAATAACAGACCTCTGGATGCAGTCAGAATCAGCTTTATTGCCAGGTATGTGTACACATATGAGGAATTTAACTCTGGATTGTACATTGCTCACGATGTGCTTACTCATACAAAAATACAAAATCACAATAATAAAATAAATAGAATAAAATAAAGTCAGACACAGACTTCAGTGTAGACAACACAAATATACACACTATGAACAAAAACAATATAGACATTCACAAATAGTTCAGTGAGCAGAGTGCAAAGGATGCAGGAGTATACATGTCGGAGGTGGATGTGATATACAGGTAAACATACACATTCGTGCATACTTGTACACAGTGCAATGAAGCATAGTGCAAAGGATGCTGGAATAAATAAATAAGTATTTTGTGCAGGAGTAGTGACTTGAGGTAGGTGGATTTGGTATACAGTATTTACAATATGACAATGTGAACAGTATGAACAGTACTGAAATAGAGAATGGTGAATAAATAATAAGTGGTAACCAGTAAACAGGTGGCTGATTAGAGACAGAGTTACTGGGTTATTGCATAAGAATTGATTCCTGATACCATGAGTCAGAGTCAGCTGTTCATCAGAGTGATGGCTTGTGGGAGAAACTGTTCCTGAATCTGTTGGTTTTGGCGTACAGTGCTCTGTAGCGCCTACCAGAGGGGAGGAGCTGGAACAGGTTGCGTCAGGGGTGAGATGGATCTGCAGTGATGTTTCCTGACTCTGGAAATATATAAGTCCTGAATGGAGGGCAGGTTGGCACCGATGATCTTTTCTGTCGTCCTGACTGTCTGTTGTAGTCTGTCCCTGTCCTTTTTGGTGGCAGATCCAAACCAGACAGTGATGGACGTGCAGAGGACAGACTGGATGATAGCTGTGTAAAAGTGGAGTCATTGACCTGTTAGACCTTAGGAGCACTTTATGGACTAGAAAAATCTCTCTAAAATTGACTGTTTCCGTTCTTCCCTTCAGTTCATAATGAGGAAAATAAAGGAAGCTGATCTTGAGGCTTTGGCTCCCTCTCAAGAATGCCCGGCGGATCAGTTACAGAAACTGAAGCTGGCTATACCTGAAGTATGAATGATTTTTCCTTCTTATACATCCTTCATACAGCTGTGTTGATAAGCATTCGAGACTCTGCCCTCGATTTATCATATCATGTTACTAAATAGCCACTGTCAGCTACCATTTGTGATTGTACAGCGTGTAGTGTAAGTTAAACCGTTCCCTTAATGTCACCAGGTGATGCAGACCTTGCTTGAGGCAGAACAGGTATGCACAGAGTTGCAGCACAGTGTGTCAGGTCTGGACAGTCGCCTGGCTGAACTCCTGCACTGGGAGACTGAGGCCAGGGAACTCTACCAGCTGCTGAGGGCCACAGAGCGACAACAACAACGGGGCCAGGACCCACGAGCAAGGGTAAGATGATCCACAGAATGGAAAGATTCTTCTACTGTGACTGTTGATCAAATTCCGGTTACTCTGAAACAGTTAAAGTTCCAATGAATAGCTTATTGTCCTTTCATAAAGAATCCCTTATGTGTAATTGAGGAAATGCTAATGGTTGTTCAACACCATTTATTCCCTCAGGTTCTGATTTCCCGTGGTCTACAGCTGGAGGGTCAGGTGGTCACAGAGGAGCAAGACCTGCAGGTGATGGTAATGACGAGTCAGAAGAACTCTCCCATCCAGTACCTCCACGCCTCTGCCATGCAGGACCGAGTGCGAGCCGCTGTTACTCAGTCACAGGCCAGTTGTCTTTTTAGAAATTGACTGTGCAAGCAATGTTCTATCTTGTACAGTACAGTAGGAAACAAGCGGAATATTAATACAAGTAACATAAATTACAATGTTAGTTTTTCTCAAGTGTGTGTGCGATTTCAATTCCAGGAAGCTGTAGGTATGCTGAGCAGCCTGGGAGCCAGAAGAGACAGAAGCAGAAGCCCTCCAGAAGGATCTCCTCCATCAAAAGTCTTTATCCAGGCTAAAGAAAAGCCTCAACATCTGAGACAGTATGACACCAGGCGGCCAACTCAGCAGCCCGAGGCAAAGTTGGTTTCTCAGCAGTGTCATGAAACCTTTGTGCCAAAGATAGTAGTGCAAGAATACAGAGAAGTAAAGATGACTTCTCCTCCAATGCCATATACCTATGCACAAGCTGTGATGCAGACCAGGACAAAGTCGCCACCAGAAGGCCATGCTCAGGCCTGTCCAGAGGCCGCTTCACAAAAACAACAGCAGACTCGGGAACAAAAATTAACATTGCACCAGGAACAACTTAACAGAGAGATGGAAAAAGAGCTACAACAGCAAGAACACAAGCATCAGAAACCACAAGAGTTGATGCCAACACAACAGCAGCAGAAGCAGGAGCAACAACAGGTGGAGCAGCAGCAGATAGAAAAAATGTATCAATATCAAGTTCAGCAGCACGTGGTAACTTGTGTACAGTTTGAGAAACAAGTCAAACAGACACCAGAGCCCCACAAGCAGGCTTCATCTCAACAACCAAAGGTAAAGAAACCATCTCCGAGCTACCAGGAGCTTCAAAGCAGAAAGGCTCAGGCCATGAAGAGCCGGCCCTGGCTTCAGAAGCCAGCCTCAGGAGAGCACAAAACTCCAGCTCCAGATCCAGAACAAGATTCCACTCAGGAACCAATTCAGACTAGACAGACACAGGCACAGTCAGACAGAGAGACAGTTGGATCAGTTCAGGTTGTTTCACAGCAAATAGCAACTGCCAGGCTGCAGCCTGAGTCACAGTCAAAGGTTACCAAGCAGCCACATCAACAGCAAAAAGAGCAACAAAAACAAACACAGCCATCCCAGAATCTAGTGCAGCTGCAGCAAGAACTGCAACATCAGCAACAACAACAGCAACTGGGAAAACAGAAAAAGCAACAGGAACAATTGCTGCAGCAACAGCAGGAACAACAAAGACAACAACAGCCTACTGTAAGACAGACACAACCAGATTCAGACACCATGGCTGAATCCCAGACTGTAACTATAAGTCAGCCTCACCCACAAATGAAGACCCAAAAGCAGTCACATCCCCAAACTATGGTTCACTCTAAATCTAAGGCAGTGGTCCAAGTGCAGGAGCAGTCTACAAGTGTGTCCTGCACTACCACAGACAACCAGCAACCACTGAAGACCCAAACCAGAGTGAGCCAAAGTCGGTCACATACACAAGTTCTTCCCCAGCCCCATGGCCCCATGAAAACCTTGACTGAGCCACAGACACAACTACAGCTCCAGCCACAAGTTCAGACTCAGCCCCAAACAACTGCCCCAGCTAGACCTCAGTCGTCTATGCAGCCACAGGGTCTAAACCATGGCCCAGCTGTAGCTCAAGTACAGACTTGGGCTCAAGTCAGACCTTCTTCCCCTATGCAGGCTCCACTGCAGGGCCAAATTCAGCCTCCTGTGCCATCCCACATTCAGCTTCGTAGTCATCCACAGTCATGGGCCCCTGTCAGGCCCCCTTCCCCTAAGCCACCAACAAATGCCCAGATTCAAATCAATGCTCAGTCAATCCCCCAGCCTCAAATCCATCCCCAACCAAAGACCCACCCTCAAACCCATCCTCAGTCAATGCCCCAGTCTCAAACCCATCCTCAGTCAATGCCCCAGTCTCAAACCCCTCCTCAGTCAATGCCCCAGTCTCAAACCCCTCCTCAGTCAGTGCCCCAGTCTCAAACCCCTCCTCAGTCAGTGCCCCAGTCTCAAACCCCTCCTCAGTCAATGCCCCAGTCTCAAACCCCTCCTCAGTCAATGCCCCAGTCTCAAACCCCTCCTCAGTCAATGCCCCAGTCTCAAATCCATCCTCAGTCAATGCCCCAGTCTCAAAGCCATGCTCAGTCAATGCCCCAGTCTCAAAGCCATGCTCAGTCAATGCCCCAGTCTCAAAGCCATGCTCAGTCAATGCCCCAGTCTCAAAGCCATGCTCAGTCAATGCCTCAGTCTCAAAGCCATCCTCAGTCA
>NC_060160.1:1565948-1568445 GCF_021292245.1 Micropterus dolomieu | reverse complement strand
CTCAGTCAATGCCCCAGTCTCAAAGCCATGCTCAGTCAATGCCCCAGTCTCAAAGCCATGCTCAGTCAATGCCCCAGTCTCAAAGCCATCCTCAGTCAATGCCTCAGTCTCAAAGCCATGCTCAGTCAATGCCCCAGTCTCAAAGCCATGCTCAGTCAATGCCCCAGTCTCAAATCCATCCTCAGTCAATGCCCCAGTCTCAAATCCATCCTCAGTCAATGCCCCAGTCTCAAATCCATCCTCAGTCAATGCCCCTGTCTCACACCCATCCTCAGTCAATGCCCCTGTCTCACACCCATCCTCAGTCAATGCCCCTGTCTCACACCCATCCTCAGTCAATGCCCCTGTCTCAAACCCATCCTCAGTCAATGCCCCTGTCTCAAAGCCATCCTCAGTCAATGCCCCCGTCTCAAAGCCATCCTCAGTCAATGGCCCAGTCTCAAACCTATCCTCAGTCAATGGCCCAGTCTCAAACGCATCCTCAGTCAATGGCCCAGTCTCAAACGCATCCTCAGTCAATGCCCCAGTCTCAAACGCATCCTCAGTCAATGCCCCAGTCTCAAACGCATCCTCAGTCAATGCCCCAGTCTCAAACGCATCCTCAGTCAATGCCCCAATCTCCCACCCACCCTCAGTCAATGCCCCAATCTCCCACCCACCCTCAGTCAATGCCCCAGTCTCAAACTCATGCTATGTCCATGATGCAGGCTCAAATTCGTACACAACCAATGGCTCGGCCAAGTCCCGTCCAACTTCCAACTCAGGGTCATTCTCAGCCCATGACTCAGTATCCCACACATGCGCAGCCAGTAGTACAGCACCCTGGCCATATTTCCCAAGGCCAAACACAGGTTTGGACTCAAGTTAGAGCCTCTTCCCAATTGTCTGTCCAGCATCCACAGACTACAGCCCAACCTCCACGTTACCCCCAAGGTTACCCACAGGGTCAATCTCCATCCCAGCAGTGGACACCCAAACAAGATCCACAAAACCAAGCCATTGCCCAGCAGAGACATCCAATTCCCCAACCATACCCTCAGCAAATAGTTCAAGCTCCACAATCTCAGGCTTATCCAACAGTTCAGACGCTACCGCAGTGGCCCCAATCTGGGCCCCAGCTAGGGCCTCAGATGGGGTCCCCCGGGTATTCTTACACGGGGCCATTATATACTCAGCCTCAGATGCAGACAAAAACACAACCCCAAATGAGTTCCATGCAACAGCAACCCCAGATGAGAGATTACGATCCGTTTCATATGCAGACACAACAAAGCCATATTCAGCAACAAACTTGGATTCAGGCACCGCCTCAGCTTCAGCAGCAGCCTTATCCCCAGTCTCAGCAATATTCACAAGTTCAGTATCAGCAACAAAGTCAGCCTCATCCTCAGCCTCAGATGCCAGCCCAAAAACCTCCCCAATCACAGCCACCAAAACAAGCCCATCCTCAGCGTCATTCACAGCCCCAGCTGCAGGCTCACTCCCAAACACACATCCAGACACAGCTATTGGTACAAGAAAAGCCCCAGGCTCAGACTCAGCAGCCTCAGCTCAATCTTCAGTTCCAGCAGCCACCTCCACAACCCAAACATCAGCCCCAGCTCCAAACACAACCGAAGATTCAGTCACTAACTCAACCAAACGGTGAATCATCTCCACAGCCCAAATCTCTAGCCTCATTAGCAGTGCAACCAGAGTTCCTTGAACCATCTCAACCTAAGATTCAGTCACCTACCCAGCCTAAAGCTGAATCCCCGCCAAAACCCACACCTGATCCCCACTTACCACCACAACCCATGGCTCTATCACTAATGAAGGCTGAATCACCACCACAACTGAAATTGCAGACACAAACAGCACCACTACCTGCAGCTCAGTCACCAACTCAACCCCATAGTCAGCCACCAACCCAAACCAAGGCCCAATCACTGCCACAACCTAAACCTCAGGCACAAATACCACCACAGCCCAAACTTCAGGCTCAGTCACCGCCCCTACCCAAGGCTCAAACTGCACCACAATCCACGGCTCATTCACCCCCACAGGCCAGATGTCAGACCCAACCACTTCTACAGTCAAAACCTCAAACTCAGTCTCCTCCGCAACCCAAACCTCAACAGCCCCAAACCATTCTCCTCTCCCAGGCCAATGTGCTGCCTCAATCTCCGGCTGAGTCACCAGACCTGTGCATTAAACCTCCAGCCCTGGCCCAGGTGCCTCCCAAGGCTTACACAGAGGCTTACGCCAAGGCACAGGCTTTGGCTAGAAATGGCTTTGAGGAGGCCAAGCACTGTCTGCAAGAGCATATTCTGGAAACCATTAGCGTTTTTAAGGACAAACAGATATCAGCCGAGCAGGCATCGGTGAAAGAGGTAATGTAGTCACATTTATTTTGTAATATACTCAATGAGTAACATTAACTAGTTTTAAGTTTTAATCTGCAAAATGTGTACTCTGCATTGATTATTGATAACAGTTAAAACAGTATACCCAGTTG
>NC_060160.1:1542130-1565848 GCF_021292245.1 Micropterus dolomieu | reverse complement strand
CACAACAAAGCCATATTCAGCAACAAACTTGGATTCAGGCACCGCCTCAGCTTCAGCAGCAGCCTTATCCCCAGTCTCAGCAATATTCACAAGTTCAGTATCAGCAACAAAGTCAGCCTCATCCTCAGCCTCAGATGCCAGCCCAAAAACCTCCCCAATCACAGCCACCAAAACAAGCCCATCCTCAGCGTCATTCACAGCCCCAGCTGCAGGCTCACTCCCAAACACACATCCAGACACAGCTATTGGTACAAGAAAAGCCCCAGGCTCAGACTCAGCAGCCTCAGCTCAATCTTCAGTTCCAGCAGCCACCTCCACAACCCAAACATCAGCCCCAGCTCCAAACACAACCGAAGATTCAGTCACTAACTCAACCAAACGGTGAATCATCTCCACAGCCCAAATCTCTAGCCTCATTAGCAGTGCAACCAGAGTTCCTTGAACCATCTCAACCTAAGATTCAGTCACCTACCCAGCCTAAAGCTGAATCCCCGCCAAAACCCACACCTGATCCCCACTTACCACCACAACCCATGGCTCTATCACTAATGAAGGCTGAATCACCACCACAACTGAAATTGCAGACACAAACAGCACCACTACCTGCAGCTCAGTCACCAACTCAACCCCATAGTCAGCCACCAACCCAAACCAAGGCCCAATCACTGCCACAACCTAAACCTCAGGCACAAATACCACCACAGCCCAAACTTCAGGCTCAGTCACCGCCCCTACCCAAGGCTCAAACTGCACCACAATCCACGGCTCATTCACCCCCACAGGCCAGATGTCAGACCCAACCACTTCTACAGTCAAAACCTCAAACTCAGTCTCCTCCGCAACCCAAACCTCAACAGCCCCAAACCATTCTCCTCTCCCAGGCCAATGTGCTGCCTCAATCTCCGGCTGAGTCACCAGACCTGTGCATTAAACCTCCAGCCCTGGCCCAGGTGCCTCCCAAGGCTTACACAGAGGCTTACGCCAAGGCACAGGCTTTGGCTAGAAATGGCTTTGAGGAGGCCAAGCACTGTCTGCAAGAGCATATTCTGGAAACCATTAGCGTTTTTAAGGACAAACAGATATCAGCCGAGCAGGCATCGGTGAAAGAGGTAATGTAGTCACATTTATTTTGTAATATACTCAATGAGTAACATTAACTAGTTTTAAGTTTTAATCTGCAAAATGTGTACTCTGCATTGATTATTGATAACAGTTAAAACAGTATACCCAGTTGATAAAAACTAAATTTAATTGTCGGTTGGTCCTTCTTGGGAAGAAGACGCACAGTAGGTGAAATATGAAAATAGATTAAAACTGGGTGCTGTAATAACCTTTCATGGGGAGGTATTTGTGATAAAATGTGCCTATATAAAACACTACTTGGCCTTTTCCCTATTACAGTTTTTACTAACATTTCTAACTGAAATAAATACTTTTTCAAGGAGCCAGTCTACAGTTATATAAATATATGCACCTTTCCCACCAGGAGACTCTTAGGACACTAGACCCAGAGTTGCTGGAGGAGTTCTTGAGAGCAGCCAAGGGCATGGAAGCCTTTTGTACCCCCTCGCAGCTCAGAGACATGGAGTTCTACACACAGTCAGTCAGGACACAGTGGGAGGTAGGACACAAACTCACTTGGATGTTAATGTGTGGGATTTGAATTTCTGTTAATAGGGGATTTTTCACATTTGTTAGTCATAATAAGCTTCATCGTGTTCTGTGAGGTTCAAATGTGTCAGATAATTGCCTGTGCATGTTAACTGTAATCATACTTTTTATGTGAATGCATGTAAAGCATTGATATAAGAAACCCTTTGGTGAATTATATTATCTAACATGTCATTTTTTATTTTTTTTAATTAATTTTATTTGCTCTCCCAGGCTGTGAGAGCTGAGATCTCAGGCTATGTGCAGCAATTACGTTTTGAAGTAACAAGGAAAGACTTTAATACAGCTGCCCTGCAGTGTGAGATGCTCTTAAGCGCCCATTTAGAAAACCAAGTGCAGGTAGTTAAATCTAGAGCTAAACTCTTGGCGGGTGTGCTTTACTGGATGGGTATGCAGCCAGTTTATCTGCTCCGCTTATCTAACCTTTTTTCGTCCTCCTTCTTTGTATGCCTCAAAAGAGACTTTCTGTGGGACTTGGTAATTGCAGTACTCTATTCTGGTTTCTCTTTAAGAGAGTGCTGTTTTTGTTTGGGTGTGTTTACAGTACCAAATAACACTATTTAGAATCTATATTTTACTGTAACTTGCTGGAACGGAAAAGACAAAATTTAGCAAACATACACAACAAAGTAAAAAACAAAATAATCTAATTTAATAACCAGAAATCAAATTTTCAGTTGAAGATGAAACCGCATTCTTTTTTGTGTGCAGCATATTTGTGGGCTGCTGTCATGTGTGGGTTGTCTACCAAATCCAAACTTAAGACATAAATGAGATTATATGCCATTAAGCAGGACAAACAACACTGTATTGCAAGTATGGACAGTTTTTTTAGAAGTATAAAAAACAACAAAAACACCGAATCATGTTGCTTTAGTTCAGTGTCTTTGTTGTTTTAAGTAACTTTTAATTGGTAGGATTAATCATCTGGCTTCAAATGAAGTGATTAATATGCCAGTTTACTTATTGTTTTGGCTCTGTCAACATTCACCAGGCTTGTATCTCAGCTGACGGCAGCTTTGCCCAGGCAGGGCAGCACCTTGAGGCCTTGAGGGCGCTTTGTGATACCCTGAGCCCCGAGGATGCTCACCGCCTCGCCCAGACTCAGCTGAGGGAGTGTGAGAACAGGCTGGCTGCCATCCAGCGCCAGTTCAGTGGAGACCAAGATGCACCACTCCCTGATTCTAGGTGAGATATTAAGTGTGAAATAGAGTCTTTAAACACTCTGAAAATATAAATCTTGACATCTACTTTTTTTTTTTTTCTGGATCTTATCCTAAATCTATCTACCTTTGTTACTGAATTACAGTATCTCACTCCATTGGAAATGTATTTTGTTTTGTTAATATAAAGTCTGAATGTGAAGTTAAATTAAACTGTTAAATGTAATGTTTGGAGGTAAAGGTGGATTCATTTCTCTACACTGACATCTTTTCAAATAAAGGAATCAGTAATGTCGTTTGTATTTTAGATAATTTATGGGTTATGAAGGTCTTCAAACTTAACGAGCCGAACATTCCAGTTTCAACTGTGGTTGTTTATAGACAGATGCTGTCTTGTGTAGCAGTTAAGATCAAGTCAAGTCAAGTCACAAAGTTTCCTCAGGGGGCTTAATGTCTGTACAGCATACAACACCCTTTGTCCCTCAACCCTTTCAGATGTGGAAACCTCCCTTGCCCCCACAAAAAAACTTCCTATAATGGGGAGAAAATTGGTAGAAAGCTCATGAAGAGCAACAGAGGAAGGATCTCTCTCCCCAGACAGACAGACAACAGATGTCATGTGTACAGAATAGACCAACCTAATGAAATTACAGTATAGACAATAAGACAATGGTAAAGGGAAACAAACAGAAAGTGTTATACTCATTTTTGTATCACAGGATTCCTGTTGCCTTCAGTGAGGATCTGACCACACAAAACGAACCAAGACCAAGTGACAAACATCAGGTTTCAGCTGAGGTACGACTCACTTCCATTGAGCTTGTGCTCTTGATTTAATTCAAAGTTTGCAGACCATGCTAGCACTTCTGCAGTCACAACTGTTTCACATTTCCATGTTCTCCATTTGTACCATATCATATACTGTCTTCTACAGACTGCCACTTGGAAGCTCCAGAGGTTTGAAATAACAGATAACAACAATAATAGTATAATTTTACTCTTTTCCAGGTGTTTCAAGTGACAATGAAGACAGTCAGTTTGGACAAGAGGGAAGTTGAAAAGCAGGCGTCTGTAGAGGAAGAAGTGACTAAAAAGGAGGCTTTAGAAAGGTAGACTGAATTTGGCACAGTCTAGGCTGTGATGAGCTGCATACAGTGGATTGATCAAAACTATTTAGAGGTCATTCTGTTCAGTTTTTCACTTGTTGTCTTTGTTTGTTTTACATTTTTTTAAATGTTCAGATATGAGAATTGTAAGAGGATTCTGCAAGCTCAACTAGCTAAAAATGAACAGAGCATCAAGGATGTCCCCTCTGACTCCGTCTCTCTTAAAGGCCTGCATACACGGCTCCAGGAAATACAGGTACAATATAAGTTTATCAGTGACAGATTCAAACTAATTATTGGAAACTTTTTTTGGGTTAGTTTTTGTACTTACTATTACTTAATACTTGCATCAATCCCCATGACATGCCAGTAATCTTGAGTTGAACTCCTTCTATCCCAGTTCTTGAGACAGGAGACAGAATCTCTGTGGTCTGAGTATGCAAACCAGTGCTCCCAGTTGAGCGGGAACCCTGGTCTGGAGCAGGAGAAGGTGGAGCTGCAGGAGCAGTGGCGCAGCCAACAGTCTAATCTTCAGAGAAGAGGCAGCTCGCTGGGCGCTGCCCTCAGACAGATCGACTCCACCGAGAACCATATGGTGGACTTCACCGACCGTCTGGACCGCTACCTGAGACAACCCAAAGACATCACTGCATTCACACTGACCAACACCAACATCCTGAAAGATATTAAGGTCTTCTGTCAGCCATGAATACTTTTCTTTTGTGTTTAATTTTACTTGTCACACAAAAGTTATTTCTGCATTGATTAATAGTAACTACTTGCTGAGACCCAGATTTACTGAAAGTGTAAGCAGAAAGCCATTCAGCAGATGGATAATCAAAGGTGTTATAAAACTGAACACAAATCTCACACATCCCTGTGAGCTGAAATGTTTCAACTTGAGCAAAGGATTGGCACTTTTTCCAAAGCTGTAGGAATCCGTGTATGTACAGTGACCAGTGGAAAAAGGACAGAAACTGGTGGAAATTTCTGGAAAGAACCGGAGTTATTTGTGTAAAACAAAGACTGCATTTGTTTCCTTTTGCCTTAGGAACTGGATGACAACATCCAGAGCGAACTGGACCAGGTGTCCCGTCTGGACCCTGAATCCAGCGATCTGGACCCCAGAGACTGCTTCCCTCTGTCCCGTGAAGTCGAGACTCACAGAACCAGCCTGGACCAGCTTCGACAGCAGGTACGGAAAAGTGAAGCGGCTGCACGTGCCCTCGACCGCTTCCTCATGTCATTGCGTACTGTGGATGAAGACATCTCTGGAGTGCAAGGTGCCCCCTGCAGTGATGCTCAGGTACTGCAGGACTGTCGCGCCAAGCTGGCTCTGATCAGGCAGAGCATTGACAGTCTGAAAGAAAAGGCGCCTCAGCTGGATGTGCTCCTGCAGGGGGCCAGACTGACAGTCACCAGGGATGGTGTCCCGGTCTCCTGCCTGGACATGGTGTCCGCTCTGCTGAGAAGGCTGGAGGAGGCTGACAGTGGGCTGGCCAGCCAGCAAAAGGGCATCCAGAAGGAGACACAGAGCAGATCCCTGGGTCTGAGGAAGAGGACACTACTTGGGGAACTGAGGAAACTGCAGGATACAATTGAAACGCAAGGCCTAAAGGAGCCCACCATGCCAGCTATACAACAAAGGTGCATGTTGTGTGTCTTTATACTGATGCAACAATACTTAAGCTGTTTTTTGATGGTGCATAAATGTAATTGTAATTTTCCAATATGCACCTACTTAATTGGTTTTTAGGGTCAGGATCTATACTATAAACACCAGATACTTGCAGCATGAAATCTCTAAAATAATGTCTTAATAATAACAATGTGCTTTCCAGGCTTCGAGCCCTGTCCGATTTGGAGGGTCCGCTGCAGGCCCAGCAGGCAGAGCTCCAGAACCTCTGTGAACTTCAGGAGAAACAGGGAGGAGGAGAAAACCTCTTTCAGGAGCTGGAGACTCAGTGGACGGAGACTCAGAAAGCTTTTTGTGACAGGTAGATTAGGCAGGAGATGCATGATCAGCTGAAGTAACTAAATAAATGGTAAACAAATATATTAATGCTTTAGGAATAAGTGCGTGCTGACCCCCTCAGTAATATATGTTAGCTGAAACTGAGCTGCATTTACAACAAAGCTGGAATTTTAAACCAAAACAGATTTACAGTTAGTGTTTGTTTGTGTTACACTGACCTCAATCAACTAGTCACTGTAGCTTCTACTGCATATGAATGCCTTTGATCAACATGGGGATATTAGCTAGTAAAATATTCGTTTAAGCTATTCTTACAATTCTGCTTAGATGCTAAGGTGAACGTAGACAGCTGCTCATAGCTACTGTTGGTGAAAAGCAGTGTATGTATGGCAAACAGAAGGCGAGACATCAATTAAAGTCCCTTTCCCTGGTAGGAAGAAGCAGTTCAGCGTCCTGCTGGAGCTTCTGAAGAAGTTCCAGAGCTGCCGCAGTCACCTGAGCAACACCATGCAGAGAGCAGAGCAGACCATCGGCGATCAGGCTTCCTACATGGGCAAGGACAACCTGCAGAGAAGCATGACCAAGGTTGGTCCACAAAATGAAATGTACATTCCTTTTCAAATGATTCTGTCTTGAATACAAAATCCGTATGCTATTATCAACCCTGTATAATTTCATGATTCATTGATGTGCTGTTGATATGAAGATGAACACACAATAACTTTACAGAACTGTGCTTTATAAAACAGCTTAAGATAATGAATAAGAAGCAACAATGAGATCAGTCACTGTGTGTTCAGGTATATGTATGTACATGTATGTTGATGTGTGTGTCTGTTCAGGTCCGTGACATTAAGGAGGAGCTGGGTGGTCTTGGGAAGCACGTGGAAGAGATGAAGGGAGTTTGCAGACAGCTGCAGTCCCAGCTGAAGAAATTCCCAGACTGCAGTGAGACTCCCTTCGAAGCAGAGGCTGACACACTTATGGACAACTGGCTGGATGTAAGCATCTATGCATGTATTCTCTAAAATTAGATAGGAACATAAAGATAGTGTACATATCAAATTTATAAAACACTGTGTTTGTATATATATATTCTACTAAACCTGAAGGTTTAGTGGGTCCAAGGAAATAGACGGATCAAAGACGGATTCTACGGCAATGAAAATATAGTGTTAAATAAACCACATGGCTTGGCTCCACCCACTGAGTCTCCATACCAGCTTTGTCTGTGAGAAATATTAGTTAAATCTTGAACTTTCACAAGTTAAAAATGTTAGGACTATATTCTAGTTTGGAAACCCTGACTGGAACACGTCAGTTTTCAGCTGAACTTATCTGACTATTGTTGCTTTTTGTTCTGCTTGTAGGTGACAGAGAAGACAGACGCCTACATGGATAACCTTCGGGTGGGGCTGGAGTTGTGGGAGAAGCAGCTGATGCTCGGGGGGGAGGTGGACTGCTGGGCAGGAGCCAAACTGGCCCTTTTTGCAGAGAGCCATCCCTTCCACAACGAGCAACAAGTACTTGACATGAGGGTAAGATTCCCATGGAAGTAAACTTCTCAGTAACCTGAGCAACCTATCAATAATGATAGGAAGGAATGATATGGAAGGAAATTATTTTAAAGACATCTTCAGTATTTGTGACCCTTTACATTTTTCCCATATGTTTCATATAGATGTAGAAGATAATAAGATAAAGATAAATTGAGTTGTACTAAACTTTTCATTGGATTGTAGGATGAGATCCATGCCAACGAGGAGAACATTGAGCATTTCCACAAGAAGTGTGTAGAAATCCAAGAGATGCTGCAGAGTCAAGATGCACCTCTGGAGCTGCAAGTGAGTCGAAACATTGATTGATCTGATCCCTTCTCATATTATTTTTACAAGTTGATACCCACATTCAGATTAATATCTGTATCCTTTTTACAACGTTTCAAGGTGATGGAGACCCAGCTGAGGAAGAGAATGCAGCAGGTGAAGGAGCTGTTTACTGACTGCACTGACGTCTTTGAGGAACTGATAGCTGTGAAGACACACTTAGCTGAGAAGATAGAGGAGTGCCAGTCAGCTGTAGAGATCATCCAGTGTTCTCTCAGTAAGGTTGATGCTTCACAACCACAGGTCGAAGCCAAGATACAGGTACACAGCTGTTACATGTTGTAGCTCACTTTGGTTTAATGCTGGGCCCCTGACCCCTTTCTTTTGATTCTGCGGTTACTACAATAACCGATCTTTTCCCTGCTTTAACTCTTGTCCTTATCAGGAGCTGTGTGATGACTTGGAGGCTCAGGAGGAGCAGGCTGAGGCTGTGTTGAAGGAGGTGGGGTTGGTTTCCAGTCTGGCCAGTCCTCAGGTGCTGGAGGCGCTGTCTGTAGACTGCAGCAGGCTGAAGGAGGCCATCTCCCGCACCAAGGACATGATCCACCTGAAGAGAGAGGAGAGAGACAAAGGCCTGCTTAAGGTTATCAAAGGTTAGTGTTGAGTTTGTTTCTCTCGTTTCAGTAGATGGTGGAGTGGAAAATGACAGTGGATGTGTTTTCATTCATCCTTTTATTCAAGAATAAAGTTGAGTGTTACTAGGAGGGCAGAAAGATTTCATGTGTTGGTATCTGATGAATATTCTGGATATTTTCATGCACTTTGCCACAGATGCACTGTGGGACCTAATTTGTACTTGTCTTGCTTTTTTTGATATTCTGTTTATGAATAATGTTTTGTAACCATTCTCGAGGATTATGTTTTTATTTTTCTGCAGAGGAAAGGCAGGCGTTTGAGGGATGGTTCTTGGACTTGCAGATGTCCGTCAATGAGTGCTTTGAGAACCCTGAGAGCAGAACAGATGTGGAAACATCTCTGCAAAGACTCACTGTAAGTGGATGAACAAGTTGATGGGTAGATTGATACTGTAGATGATGTTGGATGATGGATGGGTATTTACAGTTTCTCTCATGTCCTTCAGGGTTTCTTAAAATCCAAAGATGTAGAGAGACGGCTGGACCAGTTTAAAGATCATCTGGAGAGAGGCAGCCAGCAGGTTCCATCTCAGCAGCTCTCTGAGTTCACCGATTGGCTGAAAGAACAGCAGGAGGAGGTGGACACGTTCAGAACCCACTGCCACAACAGGCAGAAGCAAATGGAGTCCCTTCTCAGTGACTTGAACTGGTAATTGCATCTGTGGCTCCCTCAAGTGCAATTCTGCAAACGAAGATAAATATGATTCTAAATTACATCTCTTCTAATGTAATAGCCAAGATGTTAAAATCACAAATGTAAAATCCGTCCTTTTTGACCAGTACTGTCACAAACTGCAGTGAAAAATGTAAGTGTGATTGTAAACACTAAGAAAACCAGGCTTTTTGACTTGTCTTTTGTTCACTAGTCTGCAGAAGCAACACGATAGTTTCCGGGAGTGGCTGCACACCAAAGAAAAACAGTCCGTAGAGACGGACAAAGTCAAACTTCTTCTCAAAGACCTTCAGGATGAGAGGTGATCTTCAACATTCATACTACCAGAACTGGAAATATTTCAGCTCACATGTAGTGAAAAACAATAACATTTATTGTCCTGAGGAAGGTGTTAATGTGCAACAGAGAGCATATCACACATACCTCCTCACAACAACAATGAAGGTGTTAAGTTTAGTAAGTTTTTTTAATATACTTGGGGATAACGTTACAGTATCACATTTAGTAGGACTGTAACTGATGACTGTATTTTAATACTAATATTGGTATTTGAGAGTGAAAAACTTTATCATTATAGTAGTAGAATAGTAGTAATAGTAGAAGTAGAATTAAAGTAGTTTTCTCCTGCGGGCAAATGTTCAATAGATAACTAAAAGTATGTAATGTAGCAGTAATAAGGCAGCCTATAAAACACGCCAATACTGAAAAATCTGTAATAAGATGAGCTCACCACTGTAAAGGGTGTTTTTTAGAAATTGTAACACATATATTGATTACTTACACTGATATTGATAATGGTTAATGTTGAAAATAAGCTAAACTGCCAAAAACAAGTGAATGAAGCCTAAAACTGTTAAACCACAGAGCATTACGTATTCACTACATGGCTGAGTATACCTTCTGTCTCACTTGCATTGTCTTTTTGTATTACCTTGTGTTTCATTTATCTTGTCTTAATGTCTGTGTCTTCTATAAAGCACTTTGATTTGCCTGTTGTGGTTGAAAGGTGCTATACAAATAAATGTACCTTGCCTCCCATGTGACAGTGGTAAAGCTGAGACCCTCAGTGAGCTGTTAGCATCAGTACGCAGACAAGGCGTCAGATCTGAAAGCCTCTTGAAGGACGGTGATAACTTGATACAACGCCACCGAAACCTGGAAGCCAGGCTGCAGAGGCAGGCAGACGCTCAGGGGGCCCTGGAGGGAGAATTTGAAAAGTTTAACACTCGGGCTAAGAGCACCAGGATCTGGATTACTGACCGTCTGCAACCCCTCACCTCCTCTGGCAGAGCGACCCAGACAGAGGACATGAAGCATAAAGCGCAGGTCAGTGAAAGGGAATTTGAAACGCAATCTGATCGACAAAGTTTGCCCTTCTGGTGGGAAAACAACAACTGAAAAAAACAAGAAAAATCTACAACCAAAACTGATCTATGAAGTATTCAATTATATTATTAGTATGGCTAATTTGCATTAACCAGATAGTGAATATGGTAAAAAGACAGAGACCGATAAGACTTTAAATTTAAAAAAAGAGTTAACTTAGTCGGGCTCACTCATACTGTATATGAATATGATAGAATATTAGCATTTGATGTTAACCTTAATCTGAAAGATATTTCATTCTGGTTGGACGACAGAGTGTCTGCAATGTGTACTTCCTATAGCTCCACCTCTTTTTTTTATTTTTTTTAATTTTTTTTATTTTTATTTTTCTATAGCTCCACCTCTAACGTCACTAAAATGTGTTTTCCTTTTCCAAAAGTTTTCAGCATTTTTCCCATTTTGTTACCAGGTCATCCTTAGCTCCAAACCTGAAGGAGACTCTAAAGTGAATAACCTGAGACGACAAAGTGAAAGTCTGTGTGCGCAGGAGGACCTGGAGGAGGGCAGGAAACATGAGGTTCAGCAGTTGGTCAGAGAAACAGAGGAGCAGTGGAGGACTGCTCTGCAGACAGCTGAGGAGGCTGTCAACAAGGCAGAAACAAAAGCCCAGTTAGTCAAGGACTTGGACGCTTTCAAATCCCAGAATGAAAATGTTCAGTCCTGGATTAGAGACCAGGAGCAGAACCTGCACTCACTTGGTGGTTGCATGCAAGTTGAAGAAAAGCTTCAGATTGCGCAAGTGAGTTTGAAATAGCTTGCAGTTTGTTGAGGTTGTGGTGGGTTGTAATTTGTGGAAGATCTTGTAAAGGTGTGTTTCTTGAGGATAGAGCCAACAAAGTCTCATTGGGGATATTTCTTCTCTTCAGGGTACTCTGAGCTCCAAGCCTGAGGGAGAGTCAAAGCTCCAGGATCTGAAGCAACGAGGCCAGAGTTTGTGTGACAACCCTGGCTTGGGCGAGAGCAGGCGACGAGAGGTTCAGGACGCCGTCAGACACACAGAGGAGCGGTGGAGGAAAATCTTGCAGGCTGCTGAGGAGGCTCTCAACAAGGCACAGACTGATGCTACCACTGAAAGGGACCTTGATGATTTCAAAACCCAAAGTGAAAGCATCCAATCCTGGATCAGAGAACAGAAGCAGAAGCTGTTGTCCCACGGTAGTCACATGCAGCTTGAAGAAAGGTTACAGGTCGCACAGGTGAGTTAACATCAGATTTTCTTTGCACAAGGTGTCCTACATCGTGTTTGATTCACTAACTATCCAGTAGTGTTGAACGGTGACAAACTACACTTGGAGTGAAATCTAGGGCAGCTTCTGACCTCTAAGCTCCCACATCACCATTTCTGTGTCTTCACCTTCAGGCTGTTTTGACCTCCAAACCTCAGGGTGAGTCAAAGGTGCTCGACCTGAAGAGACGAGGTGAAAGTCTGTGCAAGCATCTGGAGGAGAGCAGGAAACCAGAGGTTAAGCAGTTGGTACAAGACACAGAGCAGCAGTGGATAACAGTCCTGCAGGCCGCCCGACAGGCAGAGCTCCGGGGTCTTTCAGACGACTTTGAGACTCAGAGCAAAGACACTCAGTCCTGGATCAGAGACAGACAACAGAAGCTGCAGTCTGTGGGCAGTCACACACCACCTGAAGAGAGAAGCCACACAGCTCAGGTCTGTTTGAACTAATGTGTTTTCTAAATTTTGATGAGTTTGCATCAATAAGATATGCACATAGAGTCAGTGTAAGACATAAATGATTGTTGCCTGTATTTGTTTTGGAAGTCAGAAAACCATGAAATATTAAATGCTACATTTAATATAAATGCTAACATTAGCATAATAAGGTACATCTTAAATCCAATGACAATGTGGAGCTGAGCTTGGCCACTGTAAATAGCAAAAACTGTTTTTATTTAGGTAAAAATGCAACCTTTCCACCACCCTTATGACAAATTTTGCAGGGTATTAATGTAAGACCAGCTAAGTTTCAATTACATTTTTTTATCCACTGATTTGGTTTTCTGATAAATGTAATATAGCACTACACTCCCTTCCCTTAACTGCTTGTTTTCATCGTGTAAAGTTGGAATGAATCAGCTGTTGCGTTAATGAATATTGTGCGTTTTGTTTGCAGACCATCTTGAGCTCCAAACCTGAAGGTGACTGTCAGGTGAACAACCTGAGGAGGCGAGGCCAGAGTCTCTGTAACCATCAGGATGCAGATGAGGGCAGGAAAGCCCATGTTCAGCAGACAGTCAGAGACACAGAGGAGCAGTGGAGGACAGTCCTGCAGGCTGCTCAACAGCTCCACTCTGCTGCTGTAGCTGAGATCACCCAGGGCACTGAAAAGAGAAAGTTGGAGGTGAGAGAACCCGATGAGAAGAATGACTTACACGGAGTAATCATATAAAATCTTGTGCTACCAAAATGTATGTATTAATATCAAAGCATAGATTAAAGAAATGATCCACTGAGTTAAAAATGATTCAGTAAGTTTGCTTGAGAAAGTATAGATTGCCTTCTGTATAGCTAGTCTGAGAATGGTGGCCTCGCCTCATTCTCAGCCTATAAAATATATTTAATCCTCCTAACCCTGTAAATGTGTTTTACTTGGAATATGTTTAATAAGTAAATATTTGGTACGCGCAGCCTTCCTGTTGAAGGGCAGTTTTCAATGATCCATTTTGAATCACCTCATTATGTAAATATAATTTCCTTTTCAGCTGAGAGAATTTGATACCCATCAGCAGAACACCAGAAGCTGGCTTAAAGACCTCCAACAGCAAGTGGACTCCCTAAACAGCCGAAACAAAGTTGAGGACCGGCTGCACACAGCTCAGGTAAGCTGAGTTTCCTTGTTAGTACAATAATGCATGGATATATATAATATGATTTTGTGATGAGTTTTTTCAGTCAACTGCCAGTATGACATCTTTTAAGCCTCTTTTAGCTCATAATTGTTTCGTTGCCTTTGCTGCAGTTCAGTCTTGTTTAGTCTGTCACTGGGTCTGTGTCCCAACAATGCTGTGGATTTCACAGATTATGTTCACGGTTTCAGCCAGACAATACAAGTCTTAACTATGAGACATTATTCTTATTATTATTCTTATCTCCAGACCATTATGAGCTCCACGTCCGAAGGAGACTTTAAGCTCCAGGAGCTCAGGAGACAAGGCCAGAGTTTGTGTGGCCAGGACCTTGAAGAACACAAAAAACAAGAGGTTCAACAAAAAGTAAGAGGCGCTGAAGAGCAGTGGACCAGAGTAATGCAAAATGCTAAACAAGCCCTGGATCAGGCTGAGAGGCAGTGTGGTCTGGAGGGGCAGCTCAGGGACTATGAAGCCTTGAGAGACAACACCAGGGCCTGGCTGGAAGACAAGCAGCAGAGCCTCGTCTCTCTGGATAGTCAGACAGATCAAGAAAAGACAATAAACACTGCACAGGTCAGTTTGAAGAATGAAAGTTTTGGCAAAAACTTATCCATCTGTAGCTAACAAGCATGCAGTTTTTGGCTTTTACTTACATAAAGTATCATTGTTTGCATTTAGTTACACATTCCTTCATTTATGCATGCTTATTTCACTCAAATAGGTATATTTTTAATATTTATATTTTATCATTACAGAAGTTACAGGATTGATTTATTCATATTAGTTCAAACGTAAACTCTGCACATTCTCTGCAACACTCGGTTATATTTCTTTTGTAAACTTTGTAACTTCAGTTTCAAAAGTGTAATCAATTTATTATGTTATGCTCAGACCGTCCTTAGCTGCAAGCCTGAGGGAGACTCCAAGCTGACAGAACTGAGGAGACAGAGCCAGAGTCTGTCTGACCAGGAGGACCTGGAGGAGAACACGAGACTAGAGGCTCAGCAGGCTGTGAAGGATTCAGAGGAGCAGTGGAGGGCAGTCCTGCAGGCCGCTGAGAACACTCTGAAGAAAGCTGAGGTCCACTATTCGCTCTCCAGGGAGCTGGACACCTTCCGTTCCCAAGCAGGGAGCACCAAAACCTGGGTTAAAGAGCTGCAGCAACAGGCCGAGTCCAAAGGGAGTGGCACCCGGGGCAGCCGGACTCAGATACAGGACAGGCTGAACACAGCTCAGGTACAACATCAAATATGAGCTGTTGTTTTTTGCAAGTGTAATTAGAAAAAGATGATTTTTAAATGGGGGATCTTCCTTTTCTGTAACACATTTGATGTATCAGGTTGGAGGACACTGTTTTACAGAGCAATAAATATCCAATAAAAAGCTGTGTATGATTGTCTTTAGATCATCTTGAGCTCCAAGTCAAATGGTGAGGCTGAAGTGATGGAGTTGAAGAGGCGAGCGCAGAGTCTGTGTGAGCAAAAAGACCTGGAGGGAGACAAGAAACTGGAGGTTCAGCAGACGGTCGAAGACACTGAGCAGCAGTGGAGGACGGTCCTGCGGGCTGCTGAGGAGACACAGAGGTACAGGAAACTGCTTGTCTTTTTGAGGGGAAACCTTCATTTAGATTTTCCATTTCACATGAATGTCACCATGCAAGCTCAGCTACAGATCAGCTGCCTGAAGCTTGTTCTCCAGGTTCAGGTGTGCTGCTCAAGTGTCCTTAAAGGTTCAATGTGTAACTTATATTAATAACACCGGTGGCCGTTACAGCGACATGATAGCAACCAGCAAGCTAGCCAATCCACCAGTGAGATCAGCTGTCTGGATAAATTAGCTGACGTTATCCACTCAAGACAGTATTTTGCTACGTTATCTACCTAGCAATTCACCCGCGTTATGCAGCAAGGTAATGTAAATTAACACTAGTAGAAACACAGCAACCCAGTTTGTTTCACATCCTTTGAAGGGATGTTAGCTTTGACATTGGACTCGTTTGTCGACATTAACGACCTCCATTTTAAAGCTAACGTTAGCTAGTGATGCACAATGTTGGCCCTGTAGGGACGGAGAAGAGAAGGCACGCAGGAGCGTGTAGAAACATCACATCCTTTGGATTTCGCTGGGAAAACTGTCCTGAGTCCTTCACATAGAAATCAGTCCACAGGCTGTTATAGGCAACCGAGAAAGATGGGAAAGATTTTTAGAATTACGTTACAGTCCGTTAACGCATTGGCAGTACAAAATGATAAACACATCTAATGTGAGTCACGTCCTTACAACCTTTAAGCAACACACTTAATTCCTTCCCAGCGGCAGAGTTGAGGTTTGAAAGCAGTTTATCAAATCTACTTATTAAATCTTTTTGAAATCCCTTATCAAGTCACAATATTAAGGGGTACCGACTTTTTAAGGTAAATATTTGTAGTAGTTACAAATTAAACCACAAGGATTCACTTTCAGAAGTTGTGTCTGATAGATAAAAGGTAGCTAGATTTTGGTTTTGAAAAATCACAGACTTCACAGGGCACCAGTCAAGACCACAATTAAATAAGTAACTTCTTTTGAATTAAGACTAAATTATTTGTGATTCTGATTTATCTCACATCTGCTGTTACCCATCAGACAGTTGAAGGGTGTCGTGGAGCGCATGGTTTCCTGTCAGTACAAGCGAGACAACGCAGAGGCCCGTCTGTCTGACCTTCAGAAGCAGACGTCCAGCCTTCCCCGTGTCTTTCCCTGGCCGGGCCTGGGAGAGCGGAGGCAGGCGGTGGAACAGACCCGGAACCTGCTAGACCAGAGCACAGCTTTGGTACCTGTCCTGTCAGACGTCCGCACGCAGGTAAAGACCTCACAAGAAAGCGAGTTCAGCTATTTGATGTTGTGTCAGTTCATAACAAAGTGTATTTAAATAAATTGATTAAAAATAAATGAGACAAATGTTGCCAGATTGAGTTGCTCACAAAACCAGATGGCTACATAAGCTTTAAATTTTATACACTTTCTTTCACTTTTGTCCTAAAGTCTGCAGAGCTGTTTGAGATCACACAGGACTGTGACTGGTCAGATCCATCCTGGGCAGCCAAAGAGAAGTGCATTCCTGCTCTGCTGAAAGAGCTAACGGTGAGTTCAAGATACAGTGATTCTAAATAAATATAAGGATTATCTTTATTGTTCACTTTGATTAATAGTTTTATTTTCTAGACCCTTTAAATTTGTCATAAAGCTGCTTTGCATTGAGCCAATGGATTGTTATACTATAAGACCAGGTGTGGTCACTTATCTCCTGGACAAAAGTTAAAACTCTTTTATTAAGCTTCTCCATTTAGCACAGCCGCCATTACGTCATCTTTTTTTCTTCCTCCCCTGCCCAAAAAAACAAGATCATCTCCCCTGGACCACTTCATTATCCCTTTGTCTCCCTTCAGCCACCCTTGTTAAAAGTAGAGCCCTTCTTGGATTAGAGGTTGTTTTTTATCTGGCTTAACAAAGCCAGAGTAGACTTTTAAGTTACTCTGTGAAAATACAACTACTGTCATTTGCAGGATGCAGTCGCTAACCTGGAGCAGGGCATCCTGACAGAGAGGCAGTGCACTCAGCTGGTGGAGCAGCATGAAGCAGCCCAGGACTGGCTGAGGGAGCAGGTTAAAGGCCTGGGAGCTCCTCCAGCAGACAGACAGGGTCTGCACAGCGCTGTGAACACTCTGAAGGTCAGATAATAAACTACAAGCACACAATTGTTAGGAGAAATCCTGAGAGAAGCCAGTGGCACCCTGATCGGTCACTGAGTTTTACCAAACTGCAGAATTCCACTAACAAGTAATAAACCAATACATTTGTAAGACATCAAGACATGAAGATTCATGTGTGGACAGTGTATGCATGGTCTTTTCTTCACTAAAATATTGCAAAGTTAAGCTTTCAAAGATGTGAGGCATAATACAACTGTTTTTTGATAATCAGAAAAACAAAAAGTGCCTAGTTAAATTATTGTTTGTGGTTGCATCTGTAATGCAGATGTGAAGTGTTCTCATCTGTGGACATTTCTGGAGCTAAGCAATGAGACCAAATCTTTGACTTTTTGAATATTTTAAATATTTAAGTTTTTGCAACTTCTAACCTAAAAGTCTAGAGCTCTTTTTTTCCATCAAGGATATGAAGAAATCAATCTGGTTCTCTTTCTTGATCCCGATGCCAGGCTTTGCTCCAGACAGTGGACAGGGAGCACAGAGAGATGAAGGTTCTGGACTCTGCAAGAGACAGTTTGCTGAGCCTCTGCACCCCTGGAGGACGGGATGCCCTGACTCTGGAGGTCAGCCATCTCCATGACCTCTGTGCCACCTCAGAGAAGGAGGTGAGGGAGCGCCTGAGTGTCTGTGAGAAGCAGCTAGAGCAGCTGGACAGTCAGCTCGCCAGGAGGGCCCAGGGGCTGAAGGAGAGAGCTGCAGCCCTGCAGTGGGAGCTCCGCTCTTTGGAGCAGGCGCTCAGTTACAGTGAACCACAGAACAACATCTCTCAGCTCCAGCAGCACTGGCACAGCCTTCAGGTTATTACCACTTTATTTATCCAAGCACAAAATAAGATGTGACTCCCCCTTTTGTAATCTCACTAGGTGTCATGGTTTGCTAGGTATATATGGTTTTGGGCCCAAATGCAGACACTTTGACCAGCAAGCTGAGCTTAAGCATTTATTAAATGGAACAACAACATGATCAAACTCATTTAAAGGCCAGGCAATACAACTGAGGAAGTCCAGAAACTGCAGGTAATTCACGGAAACAAAAAGGCAAATATCCAAATGATACAAGCAGGTGTGAAAAGAAACTCACAGGCATGAACAGGTAGGGTACAAGCAGACGAATCAAGCAGGAAACACCACACCACAACACAACAAGCTACAATGATCCAGCAGCAACAGAACCGCAGACAATATATGCAGCGCTAATGAGCAGGGTGGGAATACACAGACAACTACATAATAAAACAGGAAACCGGACAAGACGCTAAGACACGGAATAAACTGACAGAACCAACAGACTGCACTCAAGAATTAACAAGAACGGGTACAAGAATTGAAACCCGACTTAACCCGTAACCATAAGAAACCAGATTCAGATAAGCAAACAGCCATGCAGATCAACCCCAAAACAAGCACGCGAAAAACACTCGACACTGATCATTTCAAAATAAGACAGAAACAGGACTAGAACGCTGATTAAAAACCAAAACCTCAGAACAGAGACTATAACCATGTAAACAGAGTGAAACAATAATCAAAACATAGAAGACAAAGACAAAATAATACAAACACAGACTGACTCACACCAGGATTGTGACTCTAGGTTGAGTTCCCACAAATAAACCTGAAGACAATGGTTATGTACAGTAAGTAAATATTGGAGTTGTTAAATGTAAAACAGCCGCCGTGTTCCACCTGCGTACATGTGATTATTGCAAACATAAAACTCTTGCAGACATGTGAATATAACATATGTGATGTTGATGTCCTTCTGTTAGAACTGTGAGAAATCTCTACAAGATTTGGGTGTCAAAGTTCATGACCTTTACCAGGAAGTAAAGGCTACACCAGCCACAGACGAGCTGCCAGCAGAAATTATCACAGTGGTGGAGTCCTTACACCGTCAACATGACAGGTACCCTATCTTACAACTGATGTCATTTACTCTCTGTTATAGTAGAGCAGCACCCCTATTGTTTATTACTTTGTTTTATCCATATACCTTTGCTTCACCCACGGTATACACAGGAAAGAGATGGCCGGACAGAAAATGAACTCTTATGACAAGTAGTAATATTTTTTAAACTGTATTTAGCTCATTTGAACAGATTCTACATGACAAATTCTCAGCGGGCATTCCCAATTCCAATTTAGCTTTCAATGATACCTACATACCACCAACATGCCTTAGTGGGTCATTCTGCTCTGCTAATACATGGAAACATTAATTCACCTGATTTACAACCTGTTTTAAACATCCAAAGATGACATCTGATTTAATGCTTGGTTTCTTGATCGAAGCAATATGACTTACATCTGCACCTAAACATCACTGTATTATCTCTTTTTTTGCCAGAAAAATCTTTTTTAATCTGTTCTTGTGCTTGCAGTTGTTCCTTTTGCACACTGTTTTATGGATGATTTTATTTATTGTTTTCTTTTTTTTTATTTAATCTAGTACAGCATAATACATGTAAATACCATGCAAAATGTTGTGAAAAATAAATGTGTTTAAATTATTTCTACAGTCTAAAGTCCAGGCTGAGTGAGCATCAGGGTACCTGCTCTACAAACACAGCTTGCTGTCTGATGGACTGTCTTCACGCCCTGCAGGAATGGAACCAAAGCAAACCATCTGAGTTCACTTCTTCTGTGCAGGTTTCTGCCTTCAAATGCTTTTACTTTTTTTCTTGGCAATGCAAGTACTTTTTTTAGTAAACATTTGCGCACTTATATACATCTGAGAGCTTCCTAGTACATCTAATTGGTAGATGTTGAACATATGAAGAGTGACATTTCACACACCAACACACTGATTTATCATTACTACATAACATCTCAACATTTCTTTCTGCTTGTGTTAGGTGACATTAGAGGAAGGTGAAAAGTTGCAGGTCAGTCTGCGGGAGGCGCTTTCTCACCAGTTTCTACCAGACTGTCTTATGCCGGAATTGTTTGAGAAACTGGAGAGAGAGGGTTCAGAGGCACTCAGAGAAGCAGACACACAAAAGGCTTCTCTCAGCCAGAGCTTCAAGGTATTTACATTGTGTAAAAAAGTAATTCATTATATACAGCATGTTATGTTAACAAACAGTCAATTACCTCTGTCATACTTAATGCTATTTCTATCCTTTCATTCAAGGAACGTGATGAAAAAAGTAAACAAAAGCTCCCTGATATAAATACATCTGTAGTGGCACCACCACGAAAAAAGAAGCGCTCACCAGAGAAAAAGCACATAGTTACACTTCAGAAAAACATTCCCTCAATGGAAAAATCTACATCTAGTGAGGATGAATTGTCCGTTTCAGCTGAGCTGCAAACTGAGGCTAAAACATCAAAGCCTACTTTGACAGCAGTCATGGAAAACACAAAAATGACTGGTGTGGAGCAAACCAGAATTGAACCAACAAAAGAGAAATCTCAGGGTCCAACATATGCTTCAGAACCATTTACAGCACAACATTACAACATTTCTCAAGAGGCACAGTTTAAAAGCAGAAATATCACAGCTGGGCCTGTTGGAGCTGAGAAAATGAAACCTTCTGTTGAGGAAACTGTACTGATCCAAAAAGTCATTGAGCAGTCTGCTCCGGGTGTTAGTGATAAAAATATACCTGTACCATCCAGAAGGAAGTCCAAGATTTCAGCTACTTTTACAGAGCCTGTCCAGGCTAAGGTGGAGTCTGAAATGGTAAAAAATATCATTACTCAAGGGTCAACCCGAAATCTGAAAGGAAGTGCTGCTGTTGAAGAAACAAATATAGCAACCGCCATGCTAGATGTATCAGAGCCATCCTATACCATCCCCATAACAACTGATGCTGAAGTTTTACCAACCAGGAGGAAGTCAAAGTGTCTTGATGTTTCCACAGTTCCAGAGTCATTATCCCCTCTTGGTAGAATTACTGTTGTGGAACATAAGGAAACACAACCAGAACCAGAGTTTGTTCAAGGACAAGCTGAAACAGCTGATGTCGAACAAAGAAAGTTTCTGCCACCCAAGAGAAAGTCAAAGAGTACAGAACTTCCTCTTAAACTTGCTTACACTGAGGCACTTCAGACAAGGGAAGAGCCTGGAGGTCAAAACTCTTCTTTGAGTTCCAATAACGAAAGTAAAAGTATTGAAGACACAAAGCTTGTACCAACCAGCAGGAAGTCAAAGAATGAGGACTTTTTCACAACTTCTGAGACAGTTACCCATGTTATATCATGTGATGTGGAGCCTGAACAAATTAAAAGACAACTTGAAGGTGAAACATGTTCAACTCAAGGTGTGGTGACAGGACCAACTGAAATTACTGATATGGAAGAAGGAAAGCTTTCGCCTACCAAAAGAAAGTCAAAGGGTCTTAAAACTTCCCACGAACTTCCTACCGCAGAGCTGACAAAGACCAAAGAAGAGCCTGGCAGTCAGAAGCCATCTTCAACTGAAGACATGGTCACTGCTCAAACTGAAATTACTGTTGTCGAAAAAGCAAAGCTCTCACTTACCGAAATAAAGTCAGATGGTCAAAAACTTCCTCCAGAACTTGCTACCACAGAGCTGACAAAGACCATGGTAGAGCCTGACAGTCAGAAGCCATCTTCATTGGAAGAAGTGGTCACATCCCAAAGTGAAATTACTGTTGTGGAAGAAGGAAAGCTTTCACCCACCAAAAGAAAGTCAAAGGGCCTTAAACTTTCCACAGAACTTCCTACTACAGAGCTGGAAAAGCCCAAAGAAGAGCCTGACAGGCAGAGGCCATCTTCAACTGCAGAGGTGGTTACATACCAAACGGAAATTACTATTGTGGAAGAAGGAAAGCTTTCACCCACCAAAAGAAAGTCAAAGGGCCTTAAACTTCACCCCGAACTTCCTACTACAGAGCTGGAAAAGCCCAAAGAAGAGCCTGACAGGCAGAAGCCATCTTCATTGGAAGAAGTGGTCACATCCCAAAGTGAAATTACTGTTGTGGAAGAAGGAAAGCTTTCACCCACCAAAAGAAAGTCAAAGGGCCTTAAACTTTCCACAGAACTTCCTACTACAGAGCTGGAAAAGCCCAAAGAAGAGCCTGACAGGCAGAGGCCATCTTCAACTGCAGAGGTGGTTACATCCCAAACGGAAATTACTGTTGTGGAAGAAGGAAAGCTTTCACCCACCAAAAGAAAGTCAAAGGGCCTTAAACTTAGCCCAGAACTTGCTACCACAGAATTGACAAAGACCATGGTAGAGCCTGACAGTCAGAAGCCATCTTCAACTGCAGAGGTGGTCACAACCCAAACGGAAATTACTGTTGTGGAAGAAGGAAAGCTTTCACCTACCAAAAGAAAGTTAAAAGGTCTTAAACCTTCCTGTGAAATTCCTACCACAGAGCTGACAAAGACCATGGTAGAGCTTGAAAGTCAGAAGCCATCTTCAATTGAAAAGGTAGTCCCAATCCAAACAGAAATTACTGTTGTGGAAAAAGCAAAGCTCTCACTTACCGAAATAAAGTCAGATGGTCAAGAAGAAGGAAAGCTTTCACCCACCAAAACAAAGTCAAAGGGCCTTAAATTTTCGCCAAAACTTGCTACCACACAGCTGACAAAGACCATGGTAGAGCCTGACAGTCAGAAGCCATCTTCAACTGCAGAGGTGGTCACCACCCAAACTGAAATTACTGTTGTGGAAGAAGGAAAGCTTTCACCCACCAAAAGAAAGTCAAAGGGCCTTAAACATTCCACAGAACTTACTACCACAGAACTGACAAAGACCATGGTAGAGCCTGACAGTCAGAAGCCATCTTCAACTGCAGAGGTGGTCACATCCCAAACGGAAATTACTGTTGTGGAAAAAGGAAATCTTTCACCCACCAAAAGAAAGTCAAAGGGCCTTAAACTTTCCACAGAACTTACTACCACAGAACTGACAAAGACCATGGTAGAGCTTGACAGTCAGAAGCCATCTTCAATTGAAAAGGTGGTCACAACCCAAACGGAAATTATTGTTGTGGAAGAAGGAAAGCTTTCACCTACCAAAAGAAAGTCAATGGGCCTTAAACTTTCCCCAGAACTTTCTACCACAGAACTGACAAAGACCATGGTAGAGCTTGACAGTCAGAAGCCATCTTCAACTGAAGAAGTGGTCACATCCCAAACAGAAATTACTGTTGTGGAAAAAGGAAAGCTTTCACCCACCAAAAGAAAGTCAAAGGGCCTTAAACTTTCCACAGAACTTACTACCACAGAACTGACAAAGACCATGGTAGAGCTTGACAGTCAGAAGCCATCTTCAACTGAAGAGGTGGTCACAACCCAAACGGAAATTACTGTTGTGGAAAAAGCAAAGCTTTCACCCACCAAAAGAAAGTCAAAGGGCCTTAAACTTTCCCCAGAACTTGCTACCACAGAGCTGACAAAGACCATGGTAGAGCCTGACAGTCAGAAGCCATCTTCAACTGCAGAAGTGGTCACATCCCAAACGGAAATTACTGTTGTGGAAGAAGGAAAGCTTTCACCCACCAAAAGAAAGTCAAAGGGCCTTAAACTTTCCCCAGAACTTGCTACCACAGAACTGACAAAGACCATGGTAGAGCTTGACAGTCAGAAGCCATCTTCAATTGAAAAGGTAGTCCCAATCCAAACGGAAATTACTGTTGTGGAA
>NC_060160.1:1502812-1542030 GCF_021292245.1 Micropterus dolomieu | reverse complement strand
AAGCCATCTTCAACTGCAGAGGTGGTCACATCTCAAACGGAAATTACTGTTGTGGAAAAAGGAAATCTTTCACCCACAAAAAGAAAGTCAAAGGGCCTTAAACTTTCCCACAGAACTTACTACCACAGAACTGACAAAGACCATGGTAGAGCTTGACAGTCAGAAGCCATCTTCAATTGAAAAGGTAGTCCCAATCCAAACGGAAATTACTGTTGTGGAAAAAGCAAAGCTCTCACTTACTGAAATAAAGTCAGATGGTCAAGAAGAAGGAAAGCATTCACCCACCAAAAGAAAGTCAAAGGGCCTTAAACTTTCCCCAGAACTTGCTACCACAGAATTGACAAAGACCATGGTAGAGCCTGACAGTCAGAAGCCATCTTCAACTGAAGAAGTGGTCACATCCCAAACGGAAATTACTGTTGTGGAAAAAGGAAATCTTTCACCCACCAAAAGAAAGTCAAAGGGCCTTAAACTTTCCCCAGAACTTACTACCACAGAACTGACAAAGACCATGGTAGAGCCCGACAGTCAGAAGCCATCTTCAACTGAAGAAGTGGTCACATCCCAAACGGAAATTACTGTTGTGGAAAAAGGAAATCTTTCACCCACCAAAAGAAAGTCAAAGGGCCTTAAACTTTCCACAGAACTTGCTACCACAGAACTGACAAAGACCATGGTAGAGCTTGACAGTCAGAAGCCATCTTCAATTGAAAAGGTAGTCCCAATCCAAACGGAAATTACTGTTGTGGAAAAAGCAAAGCTCTCACTTACTGAAATAAAGTCAGATGGTCAAGAAGAAGGAAAGCTTTCACCCACCAAAAGAAAGTCAAAGGGCCTTAAATTTTCCCCAGAACTTCCTACCACAGAGATGATAAAGACTGTGGTAGAGCCTGACAGACAGAAGCCATCTTCAACTGAAGAAGTGGTCACATCCCAAACGGAAATTACTGTTGTGGGAAAAGGAGAGATTTCACCCACCAAAAGAAAGGCAATGAATGTAAATCTTCCCATAGAACGTGATTCCACAGAGCTCACAAAGACCACAGAAGTGCCTGGCAGTCAGAAGCCATCTTTATCTCCAGAGATGGGCATAGCACAAATTGAATTTACTCTTGTGGAAAAAGGAACGCTTTCACCAAGCAATAGAATGTCAAAGGGTCTTGAGGTTTTCACGGAACAAGACCCAGAGTCTGAGAAGGTACCTCAAAGTGGAAAGCCTGTGTGTGCACAGGGGGGTGCAGCATTAACTGAACTTGCTGAATCAAGAGAATCAAGTAAGTTTTCACTAACTGCCCTCCAAAGACCTACTGATATAGAGCCTGAAGATTCTAAGAAACAACTTCAAATTGTGGAGTCTACCACAGCTTTAGAGGTGGTCACAAGGCAGACTGAAATTGTTGTGGGAGAGCTTGTACGGACCATAGGAAAGTCAAAGAGTCCAGAACTTTCTGGAACTTCACAGACTCATACACAACCTGAACAATCTAAGAAACGGTCTAAAAGTTCAGAGATTGCCATGGCACCATGGACCAAGATGCAAAATATTGATATTGTTAGTATAAGCCAACCTCCAATCATGGGTGATGTTAAATCAACTGTTCCTCAAAAAGTGGAACCGGCTGAGGACAGTCAATGTACTGTGAAGAACGTCAGTCCAGTAGGTGATAAGTTTACTGTTGAACTTGGTGGCACCGTTCCGGAGATCCCAGGAAAGAAAGTGGCCACGGTCATTCTGGACACGTCTGAGGTTCTTGTAAAGATAGCTGATACTCAGCCATGGATGAGTACTGAGAGTGTAAATATTCAGACCCCTGGATTGGTGAGGGTTGAGACCACATATGTGCAACCATCAGAAAAAATGGATACTTGTACATCTCAGGCTGAACCTCTGGAGCCTGTCCTCATTTCAACCATGACCAAATCTCCACATTCTGAGTTACAGGAGCTTAAAGACGGTTCTAAAGAGCCCGTAGAACAAACCATTACCCAGTCTGAAGAAAGAGACTATAGTACAGTGCCTCAACCAAATCTTTCCGAGCCTACTGACACACCACATGTGGCAGATTACATAGACAAATTATGGAAAAATGCAGATGAGATTCAGAAGAGATATCTGGTCCTTGATGTGCCTGAGATAGCAGTTACCCAGACATGTGAGATAAAGCCAGATCAGCCAGAGGCAGAAAGTGTAGCTGAAAGTCATTCCACCCAAGGTATCTCTGCTGTTTTTGAAGCGGTGCAGCCTCATAGGGCAGAGACAGAAATTTTTGAAATAAGCTCATCTGAGCAAGACATAATCAAACCATGTGAAACTGCAAGTCAACTGAAGCTCTTGGAAACCACACAGGAAAGACCCAAAGTGGACAAGGTTCATACTGTCAGAGAAGAGCATGCTGAAGTATCAACACGAGCCATTCATGATATACCTAAGAGCCTGGATGAAAACTATGTTAAGAAAATCCACATGGGGCCTGAAGTGCACATTCTACAATTAGATATACAGACAAACCCAGAGAAGGATGAAAACACGTCTGTCACACGAGCAAAAAGGATAGATATTGTTCAAACAAGTATCCAGAGCAAAAGGGTGCCAAAAAGCAAAGATGTGGCTACTGCTGATGTTAAGCCAGAGAAGGCTGCACTTAAGATGACTACGGTAGAGGTGCGAGAAAGCAGTACTGAATGTCAAGATGATGTGGCTCAAAGGGACTCTGCTCAACCCACGTCTTCTGTTTCTAAATTGCAACCACATGAGACAGAAACAAAATGTATAGAAATAAGCTTATATGAGCAAGACATAGTAAAACCGAGCCAAACTGAAATTAATACTGGGTTCTTGAAAAGGGAACAGAATAGACCTAGAGAGATCATGGAACGTGGGGTCCAAGAAGAGCAACCTAAAGTATCAACACAGGGTATGTACGATGTACCCAAGAACCTGGATGAGAAGTCTGTTAGGATGGAGAAAACCCACACGGGGCCTGAAGTGTGTGTTATACAACTAGATATCTCAACCAGTCTTGAGGAGCGTGACTGCACATTTGTCACAATATCAAAAGAGCCGAGGACTGATATAGTTCAAACAAGTATCCAGTGTGAAAGAGCGCCAGAAAACAAAGATAAGACTTCTGATGTTAAACCGGAGAAAGCTGCTGTAAAGACAAGAATAGGAGCGCAACAAATGAGCACTGAGACTGTGGCTAAGAGTGACTCCACTCAACCCACCTCTGTTTCTTTTGCAGCAGTGCAGCCAAGTGAAGCAGAGACATTTACAGAAATAATGTTATCTGAGCAAGACACTGTAAAACCAAGCGATAAGCAAGAGTTCATGAGTACCACACAGAAAAGACCCCAAAAGGTCAAGGACCTCGTTGTGCAAGAAGTGCATGCTGTAGTGTCAACAAAAGAATTGCATCCTCAGAGCCTGGATGAAAAGTCTGTTAGGATGGAGAAAATCCTCAAAGGGGCTGAAGTGTGCATTTTCCAAGCAGATCCGCAGGCCCCCAGCCCAGTTCACAGTGATCAATCAAGTATCCAATGTGAAAAAGTTGAAAAGGTGTCAGAGAACAGAGGCCTGACTTCAGCTGATGTTCAGCCAGAAAAGGTTGTAGTCAAGACGTCTAGAGTGGAAATGCAAGAAGTCCGTATGGGAAGGCAAGAGAAAGTGGCTGAAAGTGACTCCACTCACCTACCTGCCTCTGACATTATTACATCTGCTCAGCCACATCAGCCAGCGACAGACTTTGTAGAAATAAGCTTATCTGGACAAGACAAGTTGAAACCAAACCAGACTGTGACTCAGCTAGAGCTCCTGAAAACCACACAGGACAGACCCAAAGAGGTCCAAGACATTAGTGTCCATGAAAAACATGCCAAAGTATCACCACGTGACATGCAGGATGTACCCAAGAGCCTGGATGAGAAGTCTGTTAGGATGGAGAAAACCCACACGGGGCCTGAAGTACGTGTTTTACAGCTAGATATCTCAACCAGTCTTGAGGAGCGTGACTGCACATTTGTCACAATATCAAAAGAGCCGAGGACTGATATAGTTCAAACAAGTATCCAGTGTGAAAGAGCGCCAGAAAACAAAGATAAGACTTCTGATGTTAAACCGGAGAAAGCTGCTGTAAAGACAAGAATAGGAGCGCAACAAATGAGCGCTGAAAGGCAAGAGACTCTGGCTAAGAGTGACTCCACTCAACCCACCTCTGTTGCTTTTGCAGCAGTGCAGCCAAGTGAAGCAGAGACATTTACAGAAATAAAGTTATCTGAGCAAGACAGGTTGAAACCCATCCAGACTGTGACTCAGCTAGAGCTCTTTAAAACCACACAGGAGAGACCCAAAGAGGTCCAAGACATTAGTGTCCATGAAAAGCATGCCAAAGTATCACCACGAGACATGCAGGATGTACCCAAGAGCCTGGATGAGAAGTCTGTTAAAAAGGGAGAAATCCATGTGAGCGTTCATGAATGCCGAACTGTCCAAATAGAAAAGGAACCGAGGATGGAATCCAGTGTCCAGCTTAAGACAGATAATGAAAGCAAGGATGTGACCACCACTGATGTTCAGCCTGACAAGTCCGCAATTAAGATGACCGAGGCAGGAGTGCGAGAAAGCTTTACTGAATCCCTGTCTGAGCCCAGTGTGGTCCCTAGGGTCCAAACAGAGAGCCACTCAACAAAGAAGAAAGAAGAAGAGAAGGACGACAACAGTACAATTCAGGTTAAGGAAATGGAAAAGGTGGTCACTGTAGAAATACAAAATGTTCCACTCCCAATGGCCACAACCCCCACCACTGGTGAAGTGAGGCTTCAGAGTATGGATCCGCCACAGGTGAGACAGGAGACACACTCATCTGCAGACAGTTAGAGAGAGTGTGAGAGAGATATTGAGAGAAAAAGAGGATGAAGATAGTGTTCTTGCTCCAAGTCATATATGTGCATCCTCTATTATTCTCAGTGTCTTGCTTGTTTGCTCTAGTTCCTAATAATTTTTTTAGATGCACATGGATGACTGGTCATTGTACCTAAAGAGCTTCTGTAAAAGCTTACAAGTTTGTAGAGCGCGGTTTTGGGCAGTACAATTGGCATATGCAGCTCCATTTTAATAGCATGACATGCGATTCAAGGAATTACCAAAGGTTTCAGTGCCTCAGGGTAGGAATATAAGCTTCCTTGTACAGTACATGTTGTCATCATCATCATGCAAGTCAAAAGGAGTAAGGCGTGGTATACTTCCTCAATAGTTTCACAAAGAGAGGCAGAGTTATTTTCTCAGCTCCACTGAAACAGTATACAATATATGTAGGAGTTTTTCCTGTATTAATACTGTTTTTTTGTCTTAACAATGGGAGCAGGTGTACAGGGCTGACAAGATATCACCAGCATTGCTGCAGGCAGTTCAGAAATCCTCAACTGACATTATCAGGGATGAAATAACCCTGGTGGAAGGATTGCCCTCTCAGGAGAACAAAGCCCAAGCAGAAGCAAGTGTTGCTTCTGTTGTGAAGACTGTTGTGAAGACTGAGAAACTTGTTCTGGAGGTCCCAGAAGGATCTGCTATGAGGAAGATCTTCACAGAAATACAGCGACCCACAGGGACAGGACCCAGCAGTCCAATCAGTGAGGTAGAGTGATTGCCGTGTCTTTTTTAAACTCCCCCGAGAAGCCGCCAAAGTTATAAAGGGTCAAATCCTACACACAAGTGCAAGGAATATTTTATGAGAAAAGTGGTGTGATGAGCACTGCTGGTTTGAATTTAGTTCATGGTTGTGACATTCATCTATTTTGCATCCTTCTTGTTGCTGTCCACTGACAAATACACTGCAAATTGCCAATAAATGGCTGCATTTGTTAATGCTGGAACATTTTAGGGTACTTAATTCTTAGTATTAGAGGGCTAAACATGGATATAAAAAAGTTTCTCATATAGGCCTTAAATAAACGGACTAATGCAAGACCCCTTTTTTAAGACTCCAGGCTCTGATGTGTTTCTGTGTCTTAAGGGCAAACCACAGGAAGATGCTCCAGAGGCTCTGATATCATCCAGCAGTGATGCGGGCAATCATCTAAGCAGGATGATGTCTAAAGTATTGAGCTGCAAGAACCAACCAGCTGAGCTCAATCCGACAGCCATGGCACAGCAGCTGGAGGAGGCTCAGGTGCGATTCAAAATAACATGTTGCATGACTTACTTGACAAATAATAAAAATTCATTTATGGCATTTATTGTTTTGTAGATACTTGTGGAATTGGACAGCAGGTTGGCATAGATAATAATGCCAAAGTGCCTCTGGAATTGGATATCTCCAATGCATATCTGTACCAACCTGTTATTAACTACAATACACATTACAAGTGTGCAACATGACCTTACAATTTGTGACTGCTGAAATAAACCATGCTCATACTTGTGTTTTGTAATAATCAGATAGTCTCTATAAATTTAACATTCGCATAAAACTACAGGCTTTAAATTATTGTCTATGATTTTACTTTCGCTTGGTGGGTACAGGAGTGCCGAGAGACTGCCCAGGCACAGCTGTCATTGCTCTCTCAGTTGAGACGGGCTGATTCTGAGAACAGGATTGCTATGGAGCAAGTGGAGGACCACTGGAGTACTGCTGTTCAGGATGCAGCGGCTGTCATCCAGAGTAAAGAGGCCCAGCTGCAGGTGGTGACTGATTACTGCAGACAGAGCCAAGCAGCCAAGACCACACTGGAGAGACTTACGGCAGAACTGGATGCTGTCAGAATGTGAGTTGTTATCTATGGTTTCCTTTTCATTTCTTAATTGCAGGTTGCAGTTTAAGGTAGGATAAAATATTTAGCATTTCTTACTATACAGTGGGATCAACAACCAATAACATTTTAGTGTACACAATAATCAAAATGGGAAATCATTTTTAATTTTAAATACTCTAGAAAATGTAGTTAAAAACTTGCACATTTTCTAAAATTGTTGTTGAATTAGTGTTCGAGATTACTTTAACTCTTTAATTTTTTTTCTAATCTCGCATAACAGTAATTTACAACATACAAGAACAGACAAACTAAACTCAACATCAAGCCAAAGTTTAAACCAAGGAGGAGTGATTCGTTATCTGTAACATTGCAAATGCCAAACACATCATTTAGGATACGTTCAGACTGCAGGCCTTAATGCTCAATTTCAATTTTTTTCCCAGATCGGATTTTTTTTGTTTGACATTTCACATTATTGCTTAAATGTGGCCCCTATCAGACTCCAGTGTGAACTGTCCGCGGCCTGCAGAGCTCGCAGTCTGGTGGATTTCAGGTGTAAGAAAGGGAATTTGTGAGCAGATGACAGCGAGGTAGAGGAGGAAGAGAGCCACATGTATAATAATGGCTTTTGTGAAGCTTTTTCCTTCACTGCGGCTCAGCAGAACTGTGACAACAGCTGCTCTAGAGTGACGTCAAAGTCGCATCAATTCTGTGTCCAGACTGAGGTCGCATTTAAAAAGATCCGATCTGTATCGGATTTGGAACACACATGGAAGTGGCCCCAATCCGACTGGAAAAGATCAGATTCCATGTGACTTGGCCTGTTCACACTGTCGTAAAAAGATCGGATCTGGGTCACATATGAGCAGTAATCAGATTTGAGTCACTTTGGTCTGCAGTCTGAACGTAGCCTTATAGACCTGACCATTTTTCTTTCAGGTCCCCAAAGGAGAGTAGCTCCAAGGAGGCAGTGCAACTACGCTCGTTACAGAGAAGTATGGAGGAGAACAGAACCGTACTTGGGGAGTTGCTCGTGACTCATACCAAGTTATGCCCCCACCTCAGTCGGTCTGAGCGAGTAACCGCGCAGACTGAGCAGGAGAACCTACAAGAGAAGTGGAGAGGCCTGGAAAGAGCTGTGGAGCGGACTTTGCATCACGCGAATGTCCATTCTCACAAGACCAGCAGCCTTATGTCTGAGATATCAGGTCTTCAGGAACATTTGGAGACAATCGTTAAAGACCACGATGCCAAGTCTTCTTCAGTTACTGAGTGGAATTGCAAGAAGGCGCAACAGATGATGGTAGCAAATGCTGAGTTTAAAGCTGCCCAGCAAAAATACCTTCATTTGCAGCAACTGTCAGAGGCACTACTTCTTAGTTCACGGTGGGAAAAAGAAACAAAAGAGATACAGCAGGGACTTCAGAGGGTCAAAGACCAACTGTGCCACACAGAGGAGCTCGTGCTCTCTCAAACCCAGAACAGCAACAACCCCATCATGGAGAAAATCATCGTGGTGATGAGGGATGGCCTTGCCTGGGCGAAGCAGACAGAGTGTGACATTGAGGGCAGGAGGAAGAGGGTGGCACTCCTCCCTGAGGAGGTGCACCGGCAGCTCAGAGATCTGAAGAAGATGCAGTCTGAGGTTATGACCAAACAGGGTCAACTGGAGTCACTGGTGGAGGAGATGACAGAGCTCCTTCCACAGCTGGACCAGGCTGAGGAGGTGCCCATGGTGCGCTCCTCTCTGCAATCCCTTGAAGAACTCTCAAAGTCAACTACTGAGAAGCTAGCCATGGCCGTGAGAGAGATAGAGTCAGGACTGCAGACCAGAGAAAAGCTATCAGAGCAGATTGCTGACCTAGATTCCTGGGTTGTGGCTCATCTGCACAGAGAAGCCTCCAGGAGTGCCAGCTGTGAGTTCAGGAATCCTGCTGAACTTGACCGCAGAGTTCGTCAGATTCAAGAGACCCTGGCTGAGGCTGAGAAGCAGTCCGCTGTCTGTGAGGCTCTTTTAATGAAGAGCAAAGACATTTCCTCTGAACTCAGCATCACAGAGAACTGTCAGCTTTTTGACAATCTTACCAACCTCCAGGAGGACATCAGAGCCATCAGCAGCTATGAGAAGACCAATAAAAAGGAGCTGGATGAACTCACTTCAGCTGTAGATTCAAGCAAAAAGAAACTGGTCACCATTGAAAAAAGCCTGAGGCAGATGTTAGTAGATGTGAGTAGACACAGATACCCGATCACAAGAGAGTCCCTGCAAGCTTTGGAACCTTTCAAACACATGATTTTGGAGTACAAATCCCAGGTTGACCTCTTGCAACAATGGATTCCCCAGGAAAAGACAAGGGAACTGTATTTGGTCATTTCTGAACTTCACAGCAAAATGACCACTCTGGAGATGAAAGCCACAGATCATGAGAGGTACCTGAACATGAGGCAGTGTGTGGAGGACCTCAGTGATAACATCCAGGAACAGTTCCGTCAGACCAAAGACGACAGCAGAGCGCTGGAGGAGAAGTACAAAGTCTGTCAGACCCTCCTAGTCCAGTTTCCTCTGATAAAATATTTATCTGAGGAGGCTGGTTCCAAACTCCAGATGATCTGTGCTGACCTTTACCCGTCACAACTGAATGCAGAGCGACAGAGACTGAAACAAAAAGAGGAGAGCCTTGACACCTTGGAAATGACGCTCTACAACGACCTCAGCATCATCGAGTGGAACCTGCTTGAGGAACTGGACCTCGACTCAGAGACGGCAGACGCTCAGACTTTCCTCTGGAAGACCCAGCAGGAGCTCCAGGAACTCCCCATGTTGACGCCAAATGAAGCGGCAATCAGCAACAAATACCAGAGAATCATATATTTGAAAAAGACTGTAGAGTCAAGAATGAGAGCGTTGGAGGTTCTAGAGAAGAAGAAGGGAACCAGACAAGGAAGTCGATTGCAGAATCTGACGGAGTTGAAGAATGCAGTCCTCAGTGAATGTGACTCACAAATGGCAAGTTGCATTGTTTGTTTTTTTTATTGTTTTTAAATTGCTTTTTAGACAATCATAGAGAAGCATATGAAAGTTAATGTAGTATCTGATTCTAGATCTGGCAACTTACAGTATTTTACATTATTTTAAACGTCATGAGAACGTGAAACCCACCATATACCCTGCAGGTTAAAACATTGTCATTGCGTTCAAATGCTATGGACATACGACTTATGTTCGTTGGTCAAGTCCCATAATCTACATTTTGCAGAACTACTTCCTGTACTTAAAAATCAGCCAACAAATTATAATGGATGTGGATAATATGGTCAAAAATGGAAATGGACTGAAAACCAAGACTGGAATGCTAAAGCCCTAATATGATTAGAGTCTGTTGTTAAGAAATTGTGTTTCTATTTTAGGAGAACATCTCCCAGGCCAGAGAGTCTTTGAGAAGCTACACATGTGATGTTAGACAAGCAGTACAATTCCTGAGGAACATCGAGCCCTCTCTGCTGCCGCCGCTGGGCCCTGCGGGACTCTGCTCTGAAAGGCTAGAGGAGATCCAGCAGGCTTTGGCCTCACTGCAACAGCAGTTCCAGACTCATGTGGAGCAGCTCCAGAACCAGGTTGCCCTGCATCCTTACTTGTCCCCCCAGAAGGTGGAGCAGCTCCAGGAGAATATTCTGAGCCAGCTCCTGGTGAGGATGTCCACTCTGCAGGCAAAGGGCCATGTTCGACTGGAGTGTCTCTGCAGGTAATAAGCTCACAAAGGTCTTATTGATGTCAGTGTGTACCTACATGTGCAACAAGATAACATGTGCTAATTGCTTTGGTTCCAGACCGCATCCCAGCTGCACAGACCCTCATTTGCATTTAAAAAATTGGACATTAACAGATCAAAATGTCTCTCTCAGGTGTGCAGAACATCACAGAAAATACACCAAGTGCCAAGATGAAATTACTCTGAGTGTGAAGAGAGCAGAGAACAGCCTTTCAGGGTTCATCAGTCAAAAGGTCACCTGTCTCACTGACTGCACTGACCAGCAAGCCAACCTCAAAGTAAGTATTTTTATAGTAAAAGTTATGTCAGAAAGTGAGAAGAGTAAAGAATTCTAGAAAGATACACCTAGATAATGTTCTTCAGCTTTCTGCCTCTGAAGTTTTCTGCTTGGAACTGTTGACTTGTTTCTCTTTTGAGTTTTGAACCACCTGGGAAAGTTGATTGATCACTGTTGCCCCTTACCACTTAATCTTCACTTATGTAAAAACAACTTTGTTTGATTGACATGTCTCTCTCTCTTGTTCAGGCTCTGTCTGAGGAGGTGGAGTCCCTGCAGAGGCGTCTGGAGGAGCTGAAGGAGTGGTGCCCAGAGCAGAGCTGTCGTGGAGGCAGGGAGGCCGCCGTGACTTCTCTCTGGAAACGGATATCAAGACTAGGTCGCTGCACACAAGCACTGACAACTCGCTGTAAACGGAGGATCGCAGAATGGAGCGAAATCACCAACAGTGTAAGTAAAATACCAAAATATCAGAGTATCTACAGATTATTTCATCATTATTATTTTATCAGTTCATCGATTCATCGTTTAAGAAGTGCTCGGCTGCACCCCGCCGGTACCGGGATCAGCTGTGTAAGTTAACTCATGACTGTGACGTTACAACCCAAACTCACGGCCCAACCAGGCGGCGAATAACAAACGCACATGTGTACATTTACAGCTGCGGCTTACTTTGGCTAGCCTTCAACTCAACAATCAATCGTGATTTCAGTTAAATGCCAAAGTTGCTGTTGCCTTGCCTGTGCTCCGCTCCGTGGACTAGATGATAGACCGGGTGCTTTCTGATCAGGTGCCGTCGTGCTGTCGCGGTAGGCTACGTCACTTTCCTTTTACGGTGGACGGATCTTCCAATGATTTGTGCTTCCCATCACATACAAAAAGGTCAAGACAATTCAGCTTTGGCGGCGGGCGGACATGTGCGTGAACTAAACATAAACTGTTTCTACTGCTCCCTAATAAAAGAAAAATGTTTCTGCTGATACCTGCTCAAAATCAAGGAACCACATTTATATCTGTTAACCTGCTGCTCAGAAGGTGCCTGTTATGATGTTATGATCATCTGGACTCTAACTTGTTTTAACAAGCCAGATAAAAGGTAATGCCCTGGCAGTGGAAATAGCTACATTACATTAATGTTTAAGTTAAGATTTACAAGAAATACAAGAATAAATAATATTTCTATGAAGAATTGCCACTTTGTATTAGTTTGTGTGCTCATATTGCTATGAAGCATTATCATGACCATACTGTTTGCGGCCTCTCCTCTCAGGTCGAAAAGGCCTCTGCTGTCCTGGAGCAGGTGGAGGCGGAGCTTCCAGATGGCTCCTGGCTGAAGGCCTCCACTGAGGAGCTTCAGGACTTGCTGCAGTCCTGGGAACAGTACCAGGAAAGCCTAGACTGCGAACACCGAGCCTTGTCCGCACTGGAACTGCGCACTGCCCGGCTGCTGGGTGTCCCCGCCCACCTGGAGCGGGCTCCTCCCACTCCACTCTGTCAACAGCTGCAGGCGATGCAGAGTCGATACAGCAGGTAAGATGGTGATTGATGTGCAGGTCATAACTTTATTTACATGACTGTGGCTGAAAACCTTTGGTGAAGATCTCAGTTTAAAATTCTTCGATCAGACACCGCACATATATTTATATATCATCAAGTGTACATTTCCTGCTTCGCCTGCCTTTAAGTCTCATGTAAATAACAGTCGCTCTGCAGATGTATGATATTTAGAGGCACTAATAACAGTTCAGTGTAATTTTGATTGATTTCTGAATCTCATTGAACCACCATCTGCAAAAGTCCCAGACAAGATAAAAAGCAGCTTGTTTGAGTGACATTTGAGGTCTTGATACTTTCCCTCCAAACTTTGCAGCGCTTTCTTTTTGTTAAAGTATAAATGAACCTCGTTCATATTGATTTCCACTCTTGTAAAATCTAAATAGAGAGGAGTTTTTATTATTTCCAAGGCAATTATCAGTCTGTCAACATAAAAAGCTCAATTACCCATAAGCCCTGCTACGCCTGCATAAGCAATCAGAGGAAAGTGGGTCGGATGTAAACTGCAGTGCCTCCGAGTTTGGACTGTATTCAAATACATTTACACTGACAGCACTTAAACTGCCATGAAGCCCTGTGCTTTGGATTTAATGGTGGACGGTGTTCTCAATGCAAACTCTCACTTTCATGGATTTAAGGTAAGACGTTGTTAGATTATTGTTTAAATTGTTGGACGTATGTGTTTGTGTTTTTTTCACAGTGTGAAGCAGAGGAGCAGGGATGGTTTGAAGGCGGCCAGGATGGAGCTGGAGGATAGGGAAAAGGTTCGGGATGAGCTGCAGGGCGTCCGGGTTTGGCTGGAGGCTGCAGATGGTCTTCTGTCAGAGATGGAGCAGAGCAGCAGCACACAGGAGCTCCAGGTGGGACACTCCTCTAAACTAGTGTCCATCAGGGCTACGTCACGCCTCCTGTTTGTTTTCTCGGGTCAGAATCCTGAAGAAAAAGTTTCATCGTCACAGCAAACCAGCAGTACACTTCTGAAAACATTTTGCAGCGGTGAGCTGATTGTTTCGGGTTGAACAGCGTTCATGTATTCAGTACATCTCACTTCACAAGCGCACACAGAACATTTTGCTTCATTTGGCAAGGCTGTATGTGACCCATGACAGTGGACCATGGTCTTAGGAGTTCCTCTTTAGTAGCATTTGTCAGATTTTATTGGGCACACGTATTGAAGTTTATGATTCCAGTCCCTTTAAATTAACAACTAAACAAAACATGAACAGTCTGTGCTAATACTTGTTTGAAGTGTTTTGCTCTTGTGGTGTGTAGCAGGCTGCTGTCTGCCCGTATTGTGACCTTACTGCCTTTAAAATGAATTTGATTTGCTGTATGGAAACAAGATCTACGTAGTCAGAGAACTAACAAACTGAGGGATTAAAGTTAGTGGTAGCATCATGAAGGACCCTCTGAAGGACCTCGGGGTGTCTCCAGACCCCAGTTTAAGAACCTCTGATCCAAACAGCACATCACAGTTTGCGTTCGAGTGTGTCTCTCCCTCCAGCAAGTGGAGTGTAAATAACTTGTCTCTAATGAGACAGGACAGGACGTCTGAACTGAAAACACAATGATGCGTTTGTACTCTGTAACCAAAATATAGCTCATTGCTATTTTTATAAACAGGCTTCCTAACACTCTGCAGCCCAAATCCAGTACACTCTGAAAATGATGCCTTATAAACATTACGACGTCTAATACAGTGTAATATTGCTTACAGTGGGTTGTTTTAGTCTCAGCGCAGTTAGTGTGTTAACGATTCTCATTAAGCTCAGCTGGTAGCTAGCTCAAAAATAGTTTTAGTCTCAATATTTATTTTGAATATTAAAACAAGATAAACACAAACAAAAAATGATAAATATATTATAAATAATAAATAAATATAATTGATCGAAGTATCCTCAGATCTGCAGATCAAAAACTTTTAAACGTTATGACAATGACTGTGTGGTGCAGGTGTCCAGTAAATATGAAACCGTTGGCTTGGCCTCGGGCCCAGAGGCTGTTTGGTGTTTGGAGTTCAGTTCTATGAACCCACCAACCCGTAGACTCACTCTGCCCTTTGTCCCGAAACCTGACCAGAGGCCAACATCTCCACACACACACACACACACACACACACACACACACACACACATATTTCCTCAGAGCAGAGGGGTCTGTATTGATAAAAGACCTGAACACCCCCTCCATCACCCCACATCTCCCCCATCACTCCCACTACCCTCACCCCTCCTCTTGTACCAGACATCTTTTGTTCTGTGTTGTAAGTGGATCTTCCAGGTGGCCTTTGTGTCCAAGTCATTCCATGGACACACACGCACACACACACGCACGGATTTCTACTTCTGTACTTGTGAGGACATAGACATTTTTTCAAGAAGTCTACAAAAAATCCTCCCCTTTCTAAATTGTACAGACTTTTCTAAAATGAAGCTATTTCCTCACTTTCCTAAACGTATACAGAATTTCCAAATATGAAATATCTCTTTTCGAAAATGCCTAAACATTATAAATTGTCCTCACTTTCAGACTTACTTGACATGGCGTCTTTTTCATAAAGAAAATGCAAATTGGTCCTCACAGAGATAGACACACCGTGCACTCACCATGTCACACTCTCTTATGCAAAGAAACTGTCTCCCCATACTCTCCCTTCCTTTGTATCGCACACACACACACACACACACACACACACACACACACACACACACACACACACACACAAACATGCTCAGTTTCTCATAGTGATAACAAGATGCACCTCCCTCTTCAGCAGACCATCGGTCGTTTACAGACTCAGGTAGCGTCCTCCGTATTATCTCTCACATATTAACACATTTTCTTATTTAATGTCGACTGTTATTGTAAAGTAGAATCCTGAAGAGGTGAAAAGAGTTCACTTTGACTATTGTGGAACTGAAGGACTTTGAAGAGGTAGGCTCTGTTTGATGAAAACCGCACAGGAGAGAGGGAGCTGAGTGCTAAACAAAACACACAGCGCTTACCAGCAGTTTGTTCCGTGAGAAATGTAGATAAGATCGATGTCTGTGTTTTTTGTTCCAAAATACGGGAAGGTTTCCACTATTTGATTGAAGAATTACATACAAATCACACTGTTCTCTGTAACAATTTGGCTGAAGCTGATGCTTGCAGAAAGTGAGGTGTCACTGACTGTTTAACAATCTGCTTACAAGTGTTTTTTGAAGGAGGCAGTGTTGAGAAATTGTCCTTGCAAAGCTGATTTGTGGCACTTTGAAATTAAATGGCACTAAGAAATTAGTAAATATTGAGATTTTTTTATTATACCTGCAGAACACAAAGACTTTCTGTTTTATTTTTCCAACATAGACTTCGTCATCTTTGCTTTCTCGTCTGGTTTTCTGCGTCCTGTGATTTTAAACAATTCTTCTCTCTGGTTTTAGGAGGTTCACAGCCAGCTGTGTACCCAGAAGGTTTTGCTCCAGAGCATCATGGAGAGGCTAAGGATGAAGTACTCAGACATGTACACTCTGGTCCCGGTCGAGATCGAAAGCCAGCTGAAGGAGGTCAAACAGTCCCTGCAGCAAGTTGAAGTAAAGGTACACAGGATTTTGATTTAACACAGCTGATAGAAAGATGAAGAATAAATTGGTCCTTAAAGAATATTTGTACACAACACAGTGAGTCACAGAGGAACTTCAGGGGGAAGTTAAGGAGTCCTGCTACCAGAATACAGGGAAGACTGTTACACATCTGCAGAATGTCAGATTATACTTTTGGTTGCTTGAACCAATCATCTAATAGGATTACATGTGTATGACTCATAGAAGAACAACGATGGGAATATCCTGGCATAGAAAATCCTTAAAATTTCAATATGAAATTAAAAACAATTACATACAGACATCTTTACAGTTGACATCTCTGACTGGACACAATAAAATAACCATTAACAAACTCTTGCATGTATAATGAATGAGTGTAGTGTGTAGGAAGAAACATGTTTGGGGCAATAACAAATCTCAAACAATTCCTGACTTGAAAACAACAACCTGTTTCCTACTTTAAAATGGTTTCTACGTAATTCATCCATCAGGTGGGAGAGGCGGTGAAGAGGAGCGGTCCTGTCCACAGGCTGGGGGCAAAGCTGTCTGAGATCCAGGCTGGCCTGAGGTCAGTTCAGAAAAGACTTGAAGAGCAAGGCCCCACTGTGACTCACGCAAAGATCACTCAGAAGGTGGGTAGTGACGTGGAGGTGGACAGCAAACTTTTCTCCATCTCTGTTTCTTTGTTGAATGGAAAATGAGGAATCATTTTTTTTGTATTGAGTCATCTGGAAAGAGATTGATGTATAATGTCCACCCGGAGGACAGTGTCATGACTACCTGTGAATGTGTGTCTGTGTGCAGCGTGTGTGGGATGAGCTGGACGTGTGGCACTCGTGCATGGCGGCGCTTGAGGTGGACATGCAGGACTTGGAGAAACCAGAGGAGGCACTGACCCTCACTGAGAGACTTGTGGAGGTCCAGCAGCTCCACTCCCACTTGGCCAAACAGGCGGAGCAGAGGACCACCCTCATCAGCAAGGTCAGAATCACTTCAGTTCCCCTCACTCCTCTTTTTCACATCTGAAACTGCCTGTGTTTAATTAGTTACCTGTCTTATTCTCTGGCTATGATTTCATGAAGTCAGAGCTGTTGTGGCTGCAGATTTGTTTGATCTCCAACAACAACATGTGATTTGGCTTTGTTGCTATGATACTTTTGAAATCAGGCAGCCCATAGCCATATTATTATTGTATTTAATTAATATTTATACTATTTGTTTTCACTAGCAAACATCTGATGTTATGTATCACCCATATTTCTCATTAGGAAACACTCATAATGCCCTGCTCACAAGCATTGCAACTCTCTGCAGCTCCTGTCTGCATGTACAGTAAATACCACTTTGTTGTGTACTGTATGAGCTTTGATTTGCAATTTCGGATCACGTCGGAAGTTGCTATCTGGAATCAGAATAAGAATCGGAAACATCTTTGTTGCCAAGTAGTTTTTACACATACAGGGAATTTGCTTTGTGACTATTTGTGTAACAATAGACGTAAAACTTTATAAGTATGATATTGACAAAATATAGAAGTAATAGAAGAACCATAAAACTGCAGTGAGGGGGGGTAAACGCTCCGGGGTTTGGTTCAGCCTGACGAAACAATGTCGGTGTGAACCCGCCCTTAAAGAAAATATGGTTTGTGTTTCTGTTCAGATCCAAACGTGGCTTCAGGAGCATCAGGAGATGATTAAGAGCTCTAAAAGCTGGATGGCAGAGGCTCAGTCGTGGCTCGCTGCTCCCTGCACCTACACCAGCGCTAAGTGTCTGAGTGGCCATGTTCGCGCTCTGCAGGTGGGTACACTGACCTGGGGTCTGTCCCTTTCTTTACACAGCACATTACTGTAATCAGCTATTCAATTAAATGTTTAATTTATACTTTATCAAACAGAATGTAGCAAATGGAAATGAAGCAAATTCTGTTTTTAAAATGAGCTGAATTGGTTGAAAAAATGGAAAACTTCTTGATTATCAACACAGTTGTCAACAAATATTGACGTCTGTCTTGTGTTGCAGACGGTGTTGGATGACTCGGCACAGATCCGAACCACTCTGCAGGGCTTCAGCTCAGTTCTGAAGGAAATGTCACAGGTTTGTGACGTCACAGCTCTCCAGGAACAACTAGTCGACGCCGACCGCCAAGTGGCCAACGTTCAAGACAGCTTCACTGCTCCTCTGTCTCAGCTGGAGCACGCCGCTGCCGTGAGTCTTAGATCTTTGAACTCTTCAACCGATTTCTGTTAGTTTATCTCTGTTTTATAAATGGTCTAATATACTGATTGATCTCTTGCTGTGTAGGAGGTGGAAGCCATTGAGAGTGAAGTCAAGCGGATGGAGAATGATGTGGCTGAAGTCAAGACCTTATTATCGTCTCCAGAGACTTTCCCCAGCCCCAGAGAAGAAAGCCTTAAGGTGGGACGTGGTTTGGAAGAGTCATGAATGAAGCTGATCGAGCGATTGTCAACTCTGTGTATGCTTTAATGGCTCAAGCTACAAATTGTAATGAGTAGAAGTTTGTTTTAATACAAAAAAGGCATGTTTCTGAGCTGTTTTTCTCAAACCCCTCTTATGTGTACAGGCTGTTGAGCAGAGGATCCAGTCCATGAGGAGGACTGTAGCGGAGATCCAGAAGTGTAAACCAGACCTTTGTCTTCCAGAGAAGGCTGAAGAGACCCTGACTGTCTTTACTGTAGTGGACCAGCTCCAGACTCTGCTGCTGGAACTGGAGAAGGTCAATCAGTTACCCACTCACTCACTCACTCACTCTCTCACTCAAGCATCCATCACTGAACCTTCTGCTTTACTCTCTTTGTAGAAGGTACCTGCTGTGTTCATCCAGCAGCCCGCGACTCCGATCCAAACCAAAGTTCTGTTGGCCCAGCAGACGACCTCTCAGCCTCAACTTCTAAAATCCACTTCAGTGGAGTCTGAGGTGAGTTTGGTTCAAAGCTTTGTCTTTGGCCCCATCTTTAAAAATGAATACAATCACCACACCAGCGTTTTAGCTGCGTATCAGAGTTGATCTCCATCAAGAACGGCTGAAGACGCACATCTTGTGGCCGTTCACGTACACAGAGCATGAGCGTGCCGGTGTAAACATGAAGCAGACAGTCTGTTACAGAACTTACAGAAGATTTGGTGAAAGTATAAAGTACAGATGAGGAACCGCTCCAGACTTTTATTTTTTACATGGACCAATAACGAGCTGGGACTGTAGTAAATACAGCGACATACTTAAGTGTAGGCTGTAAGTGTTGTTTGTCACGGTACAGAATATTTTAATAAAAATACCAAATTAAAAAACTCTGTCAGCAGCATCGTGTTTCTACTTTGCATGACTGATGACCCAGAGAGCCGAGCGTCTGCGTCAGCGTTTCCATTTTCCTCCATTTTTGCCCGTCCACACTAAAACGCTTTCCGGAGTTTTAAAACGAAAAGCGGGGTCGGCAGCGTTTTCCAACTTCTCCGTTTCAGGTCTTCATGTTCACCGTTTTAATCTGGATGGGAGGTGCAAACGTAGCAAAAGGTCACTCTTAAAACAGAACCGTAGTAGAGTGGATGGGGCCTCACCTGTTAGACCGACAACAACAGTTATTAAAGTATGGTGGTAAAGTGACTTAAAATTCTTCATGGTCAAGAATATGTTCATTTATATCAAATAAGAAATAATCAGTTTAACAAAAACTGTACTTCAGCAGGATCAAATCAGAATTGCTCATGTTGAAGCGGACGTACTGAAGAGATCCGGAGCCATGCTGCAGACAGTGAAGCAGTCCTCACCTGAACAGAGACTGTCCTGGACACCTGACAGCACTCAGGTAAGGAAGGCAGGGAGCCAACCCTCTGGTTAAAAACACCAAACTAACGAACACTGTATCTTTACACGCGTACAATCGTCAGTGTTGTGCCACCAAAGCGTGTTTGTCTCATTGACATGAAATCAACATCAACAAAAAACCTGTGTTTTGAAAAACAATATTCTCCCTGTGGTCTTTGATGGTTAGAAGAAAAGTTAGAATGAGTGGCACTAACATGCCTGCTTACCCATGCTTCCATGTGTTTTTAACAAAGTTATTTAACATATTGCAAATCCTGCATGCTTAATACTACAGTTTGTTTTCTTTTGGAAACTGAGTGCAGATAGTGGGACATCGAGCTACAGTTTTCTGTGCAAGACAATTTCACATGCAGTAAAAACTGGCCTTCATGTTCACCTCCCCACCTGCACACATCATGTGGCGTGGACTTTGTTTAAAGCCGCTAAAGTCAGGCTGAATTTACAGGGAAATTCGTAGAATATTTTGATTTGATGTTATGTTTTTGCAGAGTCTCCAGTTTTAATATTGATTCTCTAGAGGCATCACAGCTGTGTCTGTCTTAATAAACTACAACACTTTGCAGTGTGACGCTTTCTTTAAAATAATTCTTTGATCTGCATTTATAAAACAGATTATTTACTTGTTCCTTCTTTCCAACTTTTCACCAAAGATCATTGGAAACAGTTTTTGAGATATCAAACAAACATACCCTCTATTTCAGAGGTTAAGAAAGGTTAGAAAAAAAACAATAGAACTGCAGACATTATACAAAGCAAACACCCGATTAATTAGCAGCAGCCGTGGCCAGCTTACAGCTCAGTGTCCCAGATGCACTTTTGACTACCCCCCCCGTGTGACTGCACATGAGCGTATTTCCGTGTCAGCAGCGGGAGCATGAAGGCGTGCTCCAGGCTGAAGAAGCCGGAGAGGAAAAAGGGAGTGAGGAGCAGAGAGTGGAAGAAGGTGGAGGAGGTGTTTTCTGGTGGCTCTGGGATGCTTTCCTGGGCACTTCTCCAGAGGTAAAGAAGACCGAGAGTTGCTTTGGAAAAAACTTTCATTCATTTCGTTCCTCTTTCCCACAATCCTTTTGGTCACCTCTTTTTCCCCTCGGAGTACTTTGTGACCCAAGGTCAGCTGCTTACAATGTAGGCGGGAGGTATTTATCACGCTCAACGAGTTTTACAACAAAATATAGTCAAATCTCTTAGTTTTAACTTAGGGCTGGACGATATGGCCAAAAATGTTATCGCGATAAAGATTTTCATATCTATCGAGATCGATAATTATCACGATAAGTATCAAATCGTTATTTCTTTAGAGTTTAAAGGCTGATTTTTGCTTCTGAGTGGAAGTTGAAGAAACCTGATGTTGTGGTTTAAACTAAAATATGAGGTGGAAAACATAATTATGATAAAATCTTTGTCAACAAATATGCGCGAGTCAAATTAAGTAAAAGCTTTTTTCGGTCCCTTTTCCCCCACAAAATAAACATCTTAATAAAAAGTCCTAATTTGTGGATTATTCAAGTGAATAAAGTCAAACATTTATTGAATATTTATTGAACATTTGTTATATTGTTATTGAAAAAAATGATAGTGCGATAATTATTGTTATTGTTTTATTGTCCAGCCCTAGTTTAACTCTTTTAGACCATGTGGCTGATTGCTTGTATCCCAGCAATCTAGTTGTTATTAAATCATTACTATATGACTAAGATCTGACCTTTTTGACCTGGGTCACTCTGCTCTCCACATCACTGCTGGCAATATGTTTTTCACCTCTACTACCGTCTTATCATATCAGCTGCTTGCTGCATCTACAATCCCTTCCCTGATCCTTAATACATCTCTTTAATCACTGCAGTCACAACTCCCTGTTTTCTACCTTAACCTCTCTGCAATCCTGTGTTGTTCTTCCTCTAGAGAGCAGTATTGAACAGTGTTTGTAATGTGTGTGACGGCACCATTGAACCTTGTTAACCCCACTCAACAGTGTTCTCTCTTTCAGCCATTCAGCATTTTGGCTTGGTGGTTTATATGGACTATTTTAATATGTCTCATTGTTGGTGTTAGGAACCTACGGTTGTTGTCCCCAAAGAGACTGAAGCTGCCACCGGACAAAGCAGTGAACGGCCGATAGAAGATAGACAGGTAACTCAAACATCATCCGTGGCTCCTGTTGAAATTATTAATTTAGTGTCATCAAATTTAATTACAAGACCAAAACCAACATTGAATTGATCCTACCAACAAGTATTGTTCCATACAGCTCCAGTGTTGTCCAAAAACAATTAAAAACAGTTCAGTGAGCCACACCGTTGCGCTCATTACCACAACATGCACTCTGTAGTTTACACACACCTTCCTGCTGTCGTAAATACTCTGGTAGCAAACCAAACCTCATCTCAAAATAGAACCAACAACTGCACTATTTACTCCTATGTGTGTGTGCTAAAAACTAGTGTGCCCAGCTTTTTAAGCATTGGGAGAAGTCTGCCCTCAGGATTTTCTGTCAGAAAGCTTGATTTCGCCGCTCGATTAGGTTTAGGAAAAAAGAAAGGGAGCAACGCCTTCCTGCCAGACAACCCTGAGGGCACACCTCCCCTTATGCACTGTGTTCAGAAATTATTTTGCCTTTTAAAAAAAATAAAAGTAAATATCTTTGACCCATTTTGCTTGGAGCTGAGTGCCACAGATGGCGTAAGAGTCTCGGAACAAACTCATTGTTGGTTTCAGTCTCTTTATGGGATTTGTTGACAATAACAAAAAGATATCACCAGCCTTTAATTAACCTCAATTTCCTTTAATAAAAATGAATTAACATTAGAAACTGCCAGTAAGAGCTGTTGACTTTGTTTTACACAACAGCTGGCTACACAAAATAACAAAATGATGTTAATAACAGCGTGTAATATAATTCCGCATCAGTAACTGTGTGATTCCTTATGTCCTGGTAACCCTGTAGACTGAACGATCAATATATTTAACTGACTGACCTGACTGATCTTCTAACCCTGCTCATGTTTCTTCAGGATGTTGAGGGCCCTACTGACACCACAGAAGCAAGTTCATCTGAAGCGTTATCAGAACCCCCGGGCACAGTCAGAACCCAGTCACTGCCCGAGAGCATGGTAAACACGCCCTCCACCGTCTCCAAAGCCGACGCTGGGTCCCAGCAGAAATGTGTAGTCTCCTAGATCTAGAACTTGTGTGACTAGAACTTCTCACTTCTTCTTGATGTAAGCGATGACCTTCCCGCATCTTTTAGAGCTCTTCTAGAATCAGCTGTCGACTTCATTCTTTTTCCTCTAGAGCCAATCCAGGAACTCCCGTTTATTCTGAAACCAACCCTGCTAGAACCTCTTACCCCCCATTGTGTTCAGACCTGTAATTCCTTCTAGAACCAAGCCTAGAACATCTATCATAGATCTCCCAACTTCTTCTAGATCCAACCTTAGAAGACCAATGCTGTGTCTCAGTTTGGTTTTGTTTGCTTTTTGAGCTCATAAGTGCGTTCACACTGATAATTATGGCAAAATGCAGTGCACTCTTTGCACGTAGATTGTGTACTCACAACGGTCAAACGGTTGAGTGTGGAACCGGACACTTGCCATTTTGGCTACGTAGCGGAAGGGGAGTTTTTGCAATTGCTCCATTGAACATGCCTTGTTCACGAATGTAATTTATACATGTGTTTTATCAAAATTCACGCACTACGGAAGTAAGTACATAGTGTACACGGTGTACTGCAGGAAAGTGAACTGACGGAAGTATCTAAATTGGGACACAGCATGGATTTCAGGATATTATCACCTTGAAAGTCTCCATTCTTCTAGAACAAGCAAATAATTCCCACTTTTCTTAGACACAGGTCTAGAGCTCAAAAGACTACCTACAACCAAACCTTAGAAGTCCTAACTTCTACTAGAACCAAACCAAAGCCCTTGATGTTTTTACCAAAGAATCGTCTTGTCTTGTAGAACCAGGCTTGTCTATAACCAATGCTTATTTTTCTTCAACCAAATCTCGGAACTCCTCGTGTCTTCTAGAACCAAACCTAGAATCTACTAAAATCTGTTCTAGATCCTCCAACTTCTTCTAGATCCAACCGTGGAACTTCCTGTCTTGACTTCAAGGCTTCCTGTAGAATCTTGTAGAACAACACCTAGAGCTCAGAACTCTTATCGTCTTCTAGAACTAAACCTACAACACTTATTTTTCTAGAACCAAGGCTGAAATATTCTAGCACCAAATCCAGCCTGCAGGTTCTTCCAGAAACGTCTCACTGTCAGTCCTCAGTGCATTTACATGGCAGATAATTCCAGCAGTTAAGAGCAGTGGACGTGTTGTTTTAGTGTTTCTTACTGCGTTATGAAAAACAAAAACAGAGGATAGGACTGAGTAATTAAAGCAAATTAAATTTGTGTGCCACAGATGTATTTTTTCCAAGTTCATTTGTGTGTTTATGTGAAGGACTACTGAAGCAATTCTGCTTATTCATTGACGAGTGGTCACCACTGAGATGTGTTAAAAGATGACACAGCACGTTATTTGCAACTATGTGAGAAGAGGTTAGCAGGGGAATGCTTACTGTTTTACCCAAACCTGAAAGCAGACGGATAGTATTTAGCATGTGGGGTGGACGGTTTTTAACAGTCTGTAATAAGCTTTAGCACGGACCTTAATTCTGATGGGGTAAAATGTTTTTATAAAAGGCAGAAACAAAGTGTACCAATAGACATATTTTGTGAACCACGTTTTATAATGTATCCTTTAGGGAATGGTGATTGACAACTTTTGATTATTAACCTTTCATTTACTCTCTGAGCTCATTTGCCAGCAAATATGGAGCACATCTGTTAAAATAAACTCTTGTTTGCTTGCTTATATGCTTCTGCTATCTCTATTTCCATATATGATGATTAATTGTTGTTTACAGAATTGATTGATTAACTGAGTAATTATTACTTCAATTAATTGCTCAGTCACTGCCTGGCAGCAGGAGGGGAGCGTGGAGGAAGATTCCCACTTTGTTATGAATCACCATGTTCACTTTCACTCTCTACGAAACAGCTTTTGTACTTCAGGAAATTACCTTTTTTAAAATGACTGTTGGCCATGAAAATGCACTGGTTTGACATGATTACCGATTAACACACTGCTGTTGGCAGGTAAAAACCACGAAACTCCAAATTTAGTTTTAGTTTAGTATTGTTTACACCCAACTAATCAAAAATGATGTCACTTGCTCTGTAAGATGCTTAAGGCTCATTTATGATTTCAGCAATTCATCAGTTCCAGTCAGATAACAGTAAAACTATTTTTGGAGATATAAGGTTTTCACCTGGAAGCAGCAGTACTGAGATGTCTTACATTACACGGCATGTGCTGTACTTGTACCTTGTTCCACGTTTGTCTTTCCATTCTGTCTACATATCCAAAATAAGAGGACAAATAAACCCACAACAGTGATCTACTCCCCCGTCTCTCTTTCTCTGTGTCAGGAGCTCATGAAGGGACAGAGGGGGCTTGCATGGAGGGTGGAAGACCCAGAGGGGCTGAAGACACACACAGTATATACACAGAGCACACAGGACAAGAACCCAATCACACCTGTCCAGAACACACTCAAAGATTTTAGAGCTGTCAGATCAGAAAGCAGTGAGGTGGACAGCTTGTGGTCTCAAAGCAAAGTTCTGCCAACATCTGAAAAAGTTAGAAGTCTTTTAGAAACAGCAGCAACCATAGCCACTACACCTGCGTATGCACCCTCTAAAGTCAGTGTAGCAGAGGCCTCAGCGCCTCCCACCTGCACATTCAGACTGCAGCTGCCCTGATGAGCAATAAATAAATAAAAAGTCCCATTCACTGCTGGTTCCAGCATGATAACACAAACAAAAGCTCCGTCCCCCTCCTAACCCTCTAACCGTGCAGGAGTGGATGCAGAGTTGGGGCCTGGTTGCACATACATAACTCACTGATGGAGTAAGTTCACAAAACTGCTGTTAAATTAAAAGATAACCATCCATTGATTGATTGATGATAATAACACAACCCTGCAGTTTGATGTGCAGGTTGACTCACTCAACCCTGGTGAATGCTGTATTTCTTTAACTTGCATTTACCTTTTAATGCATTTTTAATACATTTTGCATTTACACTTGTGAACTTCTTTACACTTACCACTTACATTTATACAGCTTTATATTGATCTAACTAAGATGAAATTAATATTTTATAAACTGTAGGTTTTGACCGTTAAACACTATGTTGTGATGTTTATTTATGTTTTGTTGCCCCCTGTAATGGATTTTTCAGAGCATAACTTAGTATTTTAAAGTGAACTAGCAAAAATGTTCCCTCAGTATGTACGGTATAGACTTAAAAGTCTCAAATTATTACCAATTTGAGACAACCTTTGATCGTAAATACTCTCTCCTCACAAAGAGAAAGAGGCTGTATAATCACATTAGACCTGTGTGACATCAAAGTCTGCTGAATGCTTTAGTCAACTGATTCATTCAATGCAGGTTTGTTGACTCTTGGTGTTCACCTCCTGTTAAGGCCGCTTCAAATCCTCAGTAGTTTCTTGGCAACGGTATGCACAGAGCTCAGCCATGAAAGAAAACATTTGATTCATTGTTAGTTTGCACACCATGCAAAATACTTTAAAAAAAGAATCGGGAAGCAGGGGTCGGGGTCTTAAGTACAGGAGAATAAAAGAGCACTAAAACCTAGACCTGAAGTTGTGGTAGAATAAGAGATCAGATGGTTGACAGCTGCAAACTGCACTAACAGTGTGAGGGGGAAGTAGGGAAGTGTCTGTGTTTACTGCTCACTCAGCTCACCCGGCCTCCGTCTCAGCTCCACCCCTGTAGCCTGAGGCCTCTTTCCTTTCTCTGTCAGTCGCTCTCCCTCCTCCTGTGATAAAGAGTCGCTGTCACTGGAGCCCTGCCACCGCTCCAGGAAGTGGTTTCTGCCACAGGTGGGCGGAGCAGAGAGCGAGGGAAAGAGAGAGAGAGAGATAACCAGGCAGGGGAAAGAGACTGGAAGTGTTAGTGTGAGAATTCCAGGTCAGAATTATTTGGATTAGATTATTACTAGAGCTGCAGCCAGTTCAGGTAGTTTCAACTTAAAGACACAGTTTGCTCAGCTCCCCTTCTCTACCTGCGTCCCTGGAGCAGAGAGGTTCAGCCAGGTGTGTTGTGTTTGTGTCCCAGGCCCTGGAGGAGCCTCGGCCGGCCGGGTCCCCGCCTGGGCCCCGCCCCATTGAAGGTGTCCTCCATGTCTGCCTAGAGAGCGTCTGCCAGCTGGAGCTGTGGCTGCAGAACGCCCAGAGGAGCCTGGTAGCTGCCGGTTCATCGACCATGCAGGTCAGCATGGAGCAGCAGCTCCTCACCTGCCAGGTAAGCTCCGCCCACCAGGGGAACAGGCCACTCCCAGGATTTACAGGTCAAAAGACGTCTAGATACCTACAGGGAGTTAAAACGGGGCTAAATGAGGTCAAAAAGTGAGTGCAGGTTTAAACTACACTCTGAAATACAGGCTTAGATTTTAAATGAAGAAATGATGTTGAAATGATGGAAATGTACAGTATGTAGCCTAGATAGAAAACTTTTCCCAAAGAATTTTAACATGCATAGCTGGATGTCTTTCAGCCTTCAAATTACCAAATCGATGCATCCTGGGCTGCTGTGTGATTTTAACCTTGGTTGTTATTCATGAAATTTAAACAAACAAATGTCTGCTATTGATCAAAAGTTTATGATTTGCTACAGTATCAGGAAGCTCTTTCTAGGAAAATCAATCCTCTAGCGCAGTGATTCCTCATGCGTTTGGCTTGTGGTCCCTCAAAATGAAGCAAGGTTTTCTTCAGAACTCGTCTACCGGTTGAGACTTCTTAGTTTTAACTGATTATTTTTGAAGCCTGAATTATATAATTAATAATATATACAGTATATATATAATAATTCGTCATTGGCATTTAGAAACAGGAAAGGGTCTTCCCCAAACTGTTGCCAGAGTTGGAAGAACACAATTGTCTAAAATACCATTGAATGTCCATTTAAAGGAGGAAGGGATGTAGACCAAAAACAGCTTCAGACCAAAAGTACACTAAAGTATGTTTACAACGCTGACCACAATGAATCAGGCTTCATCAACAGAAGATTCAATTAACAGGACAAAACAGAACTGCTCAGTGTTTGATTGACGACTCTGGGACGGGTGATACAAAATGCCAAAGGTCAGTTTCATTTTGAAATGTCCTGAAAGTCAGTCACATACAGTCATGATCTTGTTTTTCCAATCAGCTCTTAGAGTCTGAGATCATAATCCTGCCTTTGTTCGGTCTGTGCGCACCAATCAGCTGAGAGTATCAGCAATCGCAGGTCACTGGACGAGTCGTGAGTTTACACACATCTCAAGTTGCACAATGTCGTTTCAACAGCAAAATATGACTCATGAATCGTTTCCTTATCTCAGCTCTGCACAGATACAAAGTTAAGATAATCACATTCTGAGGATTATTTTGGCCGCTCAAGGGTTCAAATTTCCCTCCCGTGCTGGTTTGTTTCCGGCCCACGTAAGACACGTCTGTGCGTGGAGGAGTCAAAATGCATCAGCAAGGAATGTTAAGCCAGTTAGCGTTCAATACATTTATGTTTCAGGGAGCTTCCTCCAGCAGCTGATTTGACTCACATGTCAGTGATCTGTTTGTTTTCACTATCTCTGTGATGATAACACAGTAACGCCGACTGTGTTGCCACTTACGGCTGTAAACACACATTAGAGTCACATTAATATATTTGCTCAGCAGGAAAAGCATTGAATAATAACCAACATTACCTGGGTTGGAAGATCTCAAACCAAAAATATCTAAACTTCATCATTCTCCAAACGACTTTGCTCTACGGTGGTGAAAATGTAACCAGGCATGTTGAGCTGAATGTGAACAGCTGATGACATAATAAGTGGAAAATTTAATTTTCTCTTTGTTTATTCACTTTCAGTGCGACATTTATAATAGCTTTTGTAAATTTCTGATCAAAATTTGACAATGTCAGTAGTCAAAAATTAGCTCTAGTTGACAATTTTGTGATAGTATTCACCCAACAGCAGCAACATGCCGGCAAGCAATTTAATTCTAATAGCCGTCTGAACACAGCCCTGACGTCTAGATTAAACAAGGCTGAATTTGGGCTTTCAGTGAAAAGTTAACAGACGTGTAACCGCAGCCCTAGAATCAATTAGACTGCTTTTGTATGACTACATATCTACAGACAACAGAATAACTCAAACATAACAGATTCTCATAAATGGCAATCCATCCATAAATATGAAGGTTTTATTTAGAGAAAGGATTACAACGTTAAGATAATACAACATGATGAAAATATTAAGGAATTATTGATAAAATATTATTATATATTATTATAAATACAAAACTTATGGTACTAAAAACATAAATAATGAGGCTACATCCAAATCTAGATCTTTATCCAAGCTGCTACTTGATGCAGCAAGAGCATCAGCTTGGTCTCTCAGTTTGTTAGTAAGAATATAAGTAAACATTATAATTGACTGTGCTCAACGTTATTCCTTAAGACATGTTCCCTTTCGGTCGGTGCAACACATTAGTATTTTTCTATCTCTAGATATTCCTCTTACAGCATTCCTGGACATCAGCTGTCCTCACTGACACGCTGTGTCTTGCTGTATCATCACTTCCTTGTTCTCAGGCCAGATCATTTTCAGATGAGTCTCAGTGAGCAGAGTTCATTAACTGTCCCCCTCTGGGACATTATTACCTCTGCAGTTGGCTGTAAGTCTGCTTGTAAATGGCAGCCTGTGCATTCAAACCAGGGCTGCTGGACAAAGTGACAGAACGGTCGTCTCGCTAAATATTAACCTAATGCAGTCTAGTCTTTTTTCTCACTCTTGTCTGTAAACGTCTTGATGTTCTGTATGCTTGTGATGCTTTAGTTCAATACAACGTTAAATATCCCCAGTTCTCTCTTTGTTTCCTGTCAGGAAGCTGCAAACATCAACCCAGACAACAAATGACCTGTAGAGTCCATAGTTTAATAAACGCCAAATGCCAGCTGCTGGTATTTGCATTAAAGGGCGCAGTGTGTCTGCAGAGGTGGTGGCCAGTCTGGCAAAGACCAGGATGTTAAAAATCAACTAATCAATTGTTGTAGTTTTAAACTCTGCCAGGTCTCCCTGACTACCGAACAACACGTGAAAACAGGCTGGAGAACGCAGCACCAGTTACAGCACGGCTACTAATAAACTTGTTTATATTATCAATTTACACTGGATGTTTTCACACACTGTGTTGGTGAGTTAATATGTTGTTGTCCTGTGAGAAACTCGTATCTCCAAAACGTTCATGATCTATGAAAAACATTCCTGTTTTGAGTTCTGTGGCAGCACAAACTCTGAAACTCCGGTGGGTTTCAGATTGGATATCATCTTAATCTAAACAAACTAAGGCCGCAGTCCTTACTGCAGCGGCCTTAGTTCGAATCAGATCCGCTGCTCATTTGCTCCATGTTGTCGTGGAAATATGTGTATTGCTGGTGAGGGATTAAGCAACTAATTGAGGATCAACCAACTGTTGTCTTGGAAGAAATTATTAATAAAAGAGAATAAACAGAGAAGCACTAAAACACATAAACAGCTGGTAAAGGGATGCATCATCATTTACACAGTCTAGGTTTCTATGTTTGGGGGAACAGAGATCCTCTCTCGGCCTTGAATGCACATTCCAGGAGAGGAGAGGAACAACAAGAGAGGGAAAACACCAAAACAATCTCAGAGCTCTGACCTAAACCCTAGAAAATGTGGACAGACTAACATAAGGAGTATAGGAGAGGAAAGGTTAAGGATAAAAACACAATACATATATATCTATAAGACATCACGAGAAGAGTAATAATAATATTAAAAGATCATACATATAAGATTAAATGTAAGAGGACACAATTTTCTGCCATAACGCAATTAATTTCATACATTTCATTAAATAAGTTAATAAATCAGTGTGTGTTAAAAAAAAAAATAATGCAAAATATAATATAAAATATATAAATACAAGTAAAAATAAATATTAAAAATAAAAAAAGCAGTAAGCGTATTAAAATAATATATTAAAAATAATTAATAAATAAATAAAACAGTAGATGTGTATGTGTACTAATAGACAAAAAATAAAATAAATAAACATACAAATCTGTATCAAATGTGAAATAAAAAAACAAATAAAGGAACAATCATTAAAATAACAAACAATGAAAATAATAATAATTTCAATTATTATTTATTAATCTAGTCTGAGTTTCAACTGGTTGCCCTCAGTTCGTGGCATGAGGAGATATATTTTGCTGCAATGATTTCTGTCTCTCCCTCGCCTACATTTCCTGTCTTTCTTCAACTGTATTAACAGAAATGAATGCAGACATTGATTTGGGAGACTTTCCTCTATCCAGAAAGAAACAACTAAATCATTAATTTAATTAACTTATTAACTTACTGCTTTTTGTAAGTTCATTTTCAGTAGAAAAGTCTGCAGAAACACACTTACAGATTTATCAGTCGTTTTATGTTGCTGTTGCTTCCATCCATCAAATCAGAGGGAGACGGATGTTTGTGTCAGTTTGTTGAATGTTAACATTCATTAAAATAAAATAAAAATTGGACTGAACCCTGCTGTTTTGTGGGTTTTCTAAGTCTAATACAGCACATGCATGTCAACAACATCCAGATTTTATGAGCATATCTCATGTCCAATGTAAAATTTTAACTTAGAAAGTTACTCTAACTTTCAGATAAACATAGTGAGATAAAAATATAAGTAAAATGGAAATACTCACGGGGTCAGTATCACTATAAAGTACCTTTGGTGTCCTCCTCAGAATTACTCAGTCATCATGAACATATTATAAAATAATTGATTTCAGAGGTTTTATTATAAATGACCAGACATTTACACACACATCAGATTAGTCTCTAGAAATGTTTCCCTCGCTTTATATCACTTTCTTTGATTGAGTGCAAGTGGTTTTTGTATGTCCCACGTGCTGCTCTGCTAATTTCAATGAGTATAATAAGCGGTTTAGTTATGCAAAATTAATAATGGTCCTCAGCAGGTTCGTTCATAAAACAAGTCATTTAGATAATTTGTCTTTAATTATTATTATAATATTAAACATTTTGTACGTGTCCCTGAAATTGCTGTCCACCCTGTCACTGTGGGGTAACTGCCTCTTTAAGAAACAGGCCGATGGATTTAGTGACATCATCACCAGCAATTTGTCTGTGTTAAATTAGAGGTTTAAATAATAATAATAATAATCTTTATTTGTAGAGCACTTTTCAAAAACTAGAAAGTTTCCAAAATTCATTCTTTATAATGCTTAAAGGTTTCCTGTTGGTTAACAAATGATGTGTTGTCTTCTAGTTCAGCCATTAAAGCCTTTGTCCACCCTGTCATTTCCCCGTTTTTATAATAATAAACAAATTATTTTATTTTATGAACAAATGAAGACCAAATACTATTGTTTGACAGTTTGACCAGATATGTTTGTTGAAAAGAAAGTGCAAAAATCACAGATGACGGGGTGGGCACATTTTGCTTTTTGTTCATACTTTGTAGGCTTACAATTAATTTATAAAAAGAGCTGGAGCTTGACCAACATGCATTTCTAACAAACTAAAAGGTCTACTTAATAAAATGTATATAAAGTTAAATGGAAAATCTCAAAGGCACTTTATAGTGATAATGAGTACCTGATTATAGTACTTAAAACTTTTGTACTTAAGTAGATATACTTAATACTATCCTATAGATTTACTATTATTTTTCATCTCTGCTCACTCTGGTTTACAAGTAAAATGTAAAATGTGGATATCTGACGGTTGGGGATGTGTGTGGTGTAATAGTTTTCAGTCAACACAGTCGTGCCCTCACAGGCTTCATTATTATGTCCACATTCAAAGTTTTTGGCAGGTATTTTCCTCCCAGGATTCACTCCCTGCCGACCCTGAGAGTGTAACTCGAGCCTCCGTTAAAGTTTCAGGATTAAACACACCCCACAGTCACACGTCACATTTGAATGAAGCTTTGTGGGCAAACAAACAGCAACTGATGAGATCTTGTCGTCTGTTCAAATGTACTAAAGAGCCTCGTTCACAGAGATGCCTTATTCATGACCCGGGCCTAACTTAAACAGCTGACCTCATAATCCAAAGCTATTCTATGTCTTTTGTTTCTGATACAATAGAAGGCAGGAAATGTGGTGAAATACACTGTAAAATTGTAATAGAGAAGTCAAAAAAACTAAAGCACAAGCAACACACAGAAGGGGGTGACACTACTTAGCTTCAGTGGAAATAAGAGGAGTTGAAGGGTAAGTTGGATGAATTTGCAGAGTTATACCCTTTTTACACCACGATGAGAGAGTGTGTGCTGGTAAACCCTGTAAAAATAGGAGACTCCTTTCACAATGTCAGTAGACGAGTTTGCCTTTTCTGTTTTTGTCTAATACTCAATGTCACGACCACGCTGGAAAACAGGGTTGATAAAGAGTAGAAAGCAGCATGAAGGCCAGAGACTGCGTCACGGTGGTCACAGTATGGAGCCCGCAGACTGTAAAAAAATGAAGACGTAGCTGCAGTGTCTCTGGTTAAGAGCACCATGGTTAGCAGGTGACAGGTGTGTTTAAAGTGTTTGTGTGCTCTGAAAGACTTTACAGTTTGGATATGAAGTCTTACTGTTAGCCTAGCATGCTAAAACTATTGATGAGACACGCCAGAAGAGGGGAGTGAAAATTAGCGGTGTTGGGGTTTTTATTTGTCCAGTGTGAAAGAGGCTGTAGCTAAAGTGTGAGCAGAAGGTGTGAGTCAGTGGAAATCCAAGCACTGAAGGGAGCTGAAACAATAAAGTGGAGTTGAAGTGCCAGTTGGGGCACTGAATATAATGTAAGTGTTATTGATTGTAATGCTGATTGATGTGCCGGCTGAGGCTTGCACACCAAGTAATTTTAATAAATGAAACATGCAAACATAACAAACATATAACATCAAACATGTAGAGATAATGAAGCCGCTTTCTGCCATGCATGTGCATCCTGCTCAGCACAGAGTGGATGTTATTTTACTGTGTGTGTTCATGTATAGGAGATGTTCCTGGAGATCGAGCAGAACGTTGCGAGCCTGGCGGCGCTTGGCCAGGCCGCTGACCAGCAGCAGCAGCAGCAGCAGGATGAACTGGGAGCTGTGGGATCCCAGCACGAAACAGCTGAGCTGCTCTCCTCCAAACTGGAGCTCCTGAAGGCCAACCTGGTCTGCTTCCAGCAGCTGCTACAGGACAGACAGGGAGAGGAGAGAACGATAACACAGGTGCGTATTCATAGATTTCTGCTCACTAAATGCTATAATTAATTTGTTGGGTTTTTTTATTTGGGAAAAACTAACATAAGAAATCATCTTTCCCACCAAACAGAAATCCTTCCATCTCATTCCTTTAGCTAGTTGCTCTCTTAGTTTATTTTTATTCAGTTTCAGTTTAAAGACACATTGAGGCGGGTGTTTCTGCTGCTGACAGCAGAACATGTGGAAAAGTCGCTCCCTGATTATTATTAACAAGTTTGCAAATAAGCCATTGCAGGCTTGTGGCTAGTGTCATATCTGCAGGCACTAAGCACAGTTTTTTGAGGAAAGAAAAGTCTTTTAAAGCAAAGTGCAAAATGAGCCTTTCAAGTCTGAGTGCTGAACTTTTTTACAGAGCTGAGACCAAGGCCTGTAGCTCTCTTTATTCTGTTTTATTGTTCTGGCTTTAATCAGAATGTCTTTGCTTTTAAGTTTCATGTCAAGTCAGGTCTAGAGGTCATTTATGTGACTTAAGAGTTAATTGCAATTCCACAGCTCCTGAAGGAAAAATACAATAAGGGAGTCAGCATTTACTTCAATCTACCAAAGATACTAACATATGTTAGTGGTGGTATTGGGGTGGTAATGGTGCAATGGATAGGACGCATGCCTTTGGTGTGAGAGACCCGGGTTCAATCCCCCACTGTGACCCATCCACCCTGTGTCCCAGAGCAAGACACTTAACCCCTCGAGGTGTGTGACCTCTGACATATATAGCAATTGTGAGTCGCTTTGGATAAAAGCATCAGCTAAATGAATACTCTACTTTATACACTGATGATGATGAGAACCACTGCAATTAAGCTGTCGACCATAATTTTAAATATGACGATAAACCTTTTTGTTTTCCCTCCCCGTGTTTCTTCTTCAAGAAGTCGGTACCTCAGCCAGAGCACTACCTGGAGTCTAAGTTGAAGTGCAGCAGCAGCAGCAGCAGCAACGTTCAGGAAATCTTCTCCTCACCGAGAAACAAACTGCTCAGACAGAGCAGCCTGCAACAGCAGAAGGTACTGGACCCAGTAGTGTTTATAACAGCCGATAAATTACAACTGAAAAAAGAAACTGAAAGACGGGTCCTTCATCATGTTATGAGTGTTGTCGTTGCATACTTTGTCCACCAGAGGGATGCAATCAGCTGACATGATCAACTATGCTTTTGTTCAAATTCCTATTTATAACGATAAAAACTGTTTCTTTTCAAACTGCATCATGCCAAGTTCTCTACACACAACACATGTTAGGGATAATCTTTGTTTATGTTTTGTGTTTGTAAAAAGAAGTAAAGAGAGAATATCTGCCGATACGTCGAAAAATCCTCAAATATCAAAATTGGTATCCGTGTTATAAACCCCGGATGGGTCGGGCTCTGCTGTACATTGAACTGTTGTTGGTTGCTGTGCAGGAGCTGGAGCAGGAGCTGACTGAACAGAGAGGACTGACTCAGGCCATCTCCAGGCAGGGCAGCAGAGCTCGACTCCACAGCCAGGAAGCAGAGGACCACAGCCAGCTGTCACCATGGTAACACGCTGTCTCATCTGGTGTTTTATTACATATATTTTATATTTAAATGTATTACAGAGTGCGCGGCACATATTTTGTGTTTTATTTATTTTTTATTTGTCTCTTCTTTCCAGTTTTACTTCCCCAAAAAGACAATACTTTTTTTTCTACAAGTCGTTTTGACCTCTTATGAAGTCCGTAAAAAACACATTTAATAATCTTGTTAAAGAGTGTCAGTATCTTTCACACAACAGGATAGAATAAAACACAAAATATAAGTAAATATAAGATAAAAATGTATTGACATGGAAGACACCGTGTTTTAATTATTTATCTTCTAACTTCATAAATTGTTTAAATTGATTTATCCAGTCAATGCAATTAGATTTTAGATTCATGGACCAGTTCTTAGAGAGAAATAGACATAAGATTTAAACAGATACTTCCAGCCTACCATGAATCAGAGGCCACTGGGAAAAAAGAAAGAGAAGAGAAAGGAAGATGAAGTGTTAATTTTCAGCTTCTTCTCTCCCTGCAGGTCGCCTCCTGTTGAGGCTGATGTGGAGGAGCACTCTGCTCAGAAGAAGTGGGATCGCCTTCACAGTCGGCTGCTGGCTCTGGAGGAGAGCTGGCTGCTTCCTCCTCCTGAAGTAAGGCCTTCAAAGTGAGAGTTGGAGTGCTTGATTATCACTTTTCAAATACAAAAAAAAAAAAGAAATGGAAAATGGGGGGGTTCTCGCCACGCTTGATTATCACCTTCTTTGAGCAGAAGGCACTTCGATGCCTCGTTGGTGTTACGGGGACTCCTGCGGGGTTTGATAAGAGTCGTGTGCGTCTCTCTCTCTGAAGGTGTCAGACTCATCTAGGAGGCGTAGTGATGGAACAGTGGGACGCATGATTGACACGCAAACCCTAAAAGAGCTCCAAACCCACATCACCCACCTGAGGGAGCTGGGACACACAGCGACAGAGCTTCTCAATCAGGTGCGGACTCATTGTCGTGGCGGTTTATCCGAGGATATGTATGTTTTGTGGCCTCTGAACAGTTGCTGGTTTCATATCCTGCCGGTCAGGAGCCCTTAAGGGGCCAGGAGATGAATGTGAGGGGCTACAGGTGATTTAGCAGTAAATGAGTGAACGAATGAGAAAAGAAACTAGAATCAGCATCAGATACCACTCTGACAACAAGAGAGGAGAAGAGTTGTGCCACTGGTATTAAGTTAAACACACCACATTTCTTCTTCACTTGTTTGAAATCCGATTCAAATGAAAGTGAGCTGGAAATGAAATGAATGAATGAGTGCTCGGATGGAATCCCTGGCATGTTGTTTCTTTCATCGCTCGCCGCAGGAAACACATTTTAACATCCCACTTTACAAAAAGAAGAGCAGGAAACAATGAACATGAAAGACAGCCGATGAGATAGTGACGCTCGACTGATGAAGAGGTGTCGCGCTTCCTCAAGCGACACAGCAGATGTCAGCCTCCTCCTCTTCTTCCTGATTCATGTTGTTTTGTGCTGATCTGACAAAAGTGTCAACATTTCCATCTGACTCCAATAATTCCATAGTATAAATTTTGTCCCTGAAATGTTACTGTTTATTAATAGTTACTTACCTCTCCGACCCCAGGCCCCCGCTGTGGACGGCTCCCATCAGACGCTGGACGAGGGTTTGTTTCATGTGCTGTATGGAGCGTCCCTGTGCCTGTCCGCCATCAACAACCTGCTGCACTCTCCTGCTGGGACGCCACATGAAGAAGACGCACAGCAGAGGCTGCTGCAGCTGCAGGTGAGACCCACCACAAACAAACACTCAGCAGGTTCACTCATCCGGGCTTTTAAATAAAGGTCGAAACACAGATAATACATTCAAATTCATTAAATTAAAATACAAATCAAAATGTTTCTTTGTTGTTGACTGAAATATCAACAAGTACTTGATGCGTTGGCACATTTGGTACAGACAGGATGAATTGAAAGAACTTGATTGATTTATCTGATCTTTAACGTTTCATCTAAAACCTTCATCTGGTCAAAATTAGAATTTGTGTGATACTAAATTCTTGCAAACCTCAAAAAAATCAGCCTCAGCCGGCGAAGTCAGTGAACTCTTTTAAATCCCTTCTTAAAACAAACTTTTCTTCTTTCTTTTGATGTGTTTTATTGTCCTTGCTCTTGTGAAAGTATTTTGTAACATTGTTTTTAAAAGTGCTCTATAAATATTATATCATGTTATATATTATACTTTATGTTTAAGGCTAATTAGAAAATGTTGACATGCTATCATGCTACACCACGCTGGTTAACATGCAAGTTATCATTTAGCTCAGTACAGCCTCACAGAGGCTGTAGAGTTTAAATTTCTGACATTTTATAAACTAAACAATTAATCAATTAACTGGGAAAAAAAGCTGAACCAAAGGAGAAACGCTCTTTGCAAAAGATCTCCTGAAAGACATGTGAAGGACCAAAACTATCCCTGCACTCCATCAGCCTACTTGTTATGATGCAAAGTAACTAGCACCTCCTTGGATTCCCTTTCAGAGTCTGTCGGAACAGCTGACTACCCTTGGCAGTGAACTGGCGTCGCAGGGGTCAAAGGTCAGCCGTGTCCTGGGGTCAGAGTGTGGTCAGCAGGGTGTAGACTCTCTGTGTAGACTCCTTCCCGTGGTCCAGGCTGCACTGAACAGCAGAGAGAAGCAGCTCAGAGACCTGCAGGAGGAGACTGCAGAGCAACAGGTCAGATATCAGCTCTTATTAACAGGAACACAGTGATCTGCCCTGGAATATTTATATACTTAATCTGATTTTTTATCTCAACTGTATTAGTGTTTATGATCTGTGGGAGTTGTCCTGCAGTTTTTTTTTATTGTTGCATCATCACTTACACAGTAACTCACATATTTATAACAAGTGTTATTTCTTCAATGAAGCCTTAAAATGGAAAAAAAAGTCTTCCTGTTTACCTCACAATAAAACCCTTGTTGTTTACTGCAGAACCGGTGTTGTCTGTTTAAGCAACAGACACAACTAAACGAGTTGCATGCAGCCTTCACTTCTAACCAGGCGACTGTTCACCAAATAATTAATGAATTCAATGGAACCCTGGACCTTAACAAGCAACTACAGGTACTGTTTCCAAAGAGATGTTTAACTTCAACAAGCTACTGAGGATCTGAGTGAACTGCTGCTGATCGATTAGAGCCCTAGATGGGTTTTAGGTTTCAGCCTATGTTATTAATACTTAATACAAAGGTGACACAAATACTCACAGAAGTCTGCAGTATTTCACCAAACTTAACAAAAAGTCTACAAAACTCAAACCTATTACCTAAAAGGTCAAATGTGGTCTATCAAGTGACTTTTTACTTTAAGTCTAGAGATTGCATTTGCTAGAGTGCTTCTTGCCTTGAGTAAGAAAATGTTTGATGAATATAAGCTGTCAAAACTAAAATACTACTGTTATTATTATTATGTACTCCATCTACCATTGCTTATTATCTTTGTGTCATTCACCTAACTGACCAGTATA